>NW_004797504.1:680638-690337 GCF_000002075.1 Aplysia californica
TAAAATGCAACAAAGTAAGTTGTTTCTTGTGAGCTATTCTGTTTGATTTTTCCATATGTATTTTATTTCACCTTCTATGACATAGCTTAAATTAAAATGTGTACTTATTTTTGTTTTTAAAAATTTATGTACGTATTAACCATTCCGCAACAAATTTCTCGTTGCGAAGATCAATAAATCATTAACTGATCTTATCTGATTCGCCAGAGTGTGTACTGTTGCGATTTTCTGCGGACTGCTTGGACATTATTATTATTTTTACAGTTTTTGTTGTTGTTGCTCTTGTTGTTGTTGTTGTTGTTGTTGCTGGTAATGGTGGTGGTGTTGGTGTTGATGCTGTCATCATCATTCCCTGCCTGTGTGCTGCCAGGGAACGAGGGCCATCTACGACACTATCGTGGAGGTGACCAAGAACCCGGAGACTGCCGTCATCTCCATCCTCGGGGGCCGAAGTGTGTCCTCCTTTGTGCACAGCATCGACCCCAACCACGAGGGTGTCAGTCACGTGACAACGGGCTACGAGGTGGCGCTCAAACTGCTCTCGGAGAAACGGCTCGTCGGCTTGGACGCCATATCCTTCAACGAGCATGTGAGTGAAAAGGTCGCTTTTAAGCATAACGGGGTTATCCCGAAAAATGCTGTTTTGAGAAAATCGAATGTAAAGTTTTTGCCCCATATTCAGTTTCTTTAAAAGTCAAGGAGACTTTTCTCTATAACCCCAAAAATATGAGCACCAATTAAACCAAACTTCTCCAACAGGTAGGGCAATGTCCACTTTTAGTGTAGGTCAAGGTTTCTGGAAAACCCCGAAATCTGGGTTAGCCCGTTTGTCCTTAAAAGCGACCAAATAATAATGTGTGTCACGACGAGGTGGAATCAGGCGCTAGTCACTTTTGGGGGTCATGTGGACTTATTGGTATGGTTTTAAAGATTGTTTATTTGTCTATAGTTCGCAAAAAAACCAACCTACCCATCTATCTTGAACAGAACTTGAGATATTTGCGATAGAAGGAGATGGGGTCGCCTGGTTTCTGTAGTACGATTAGCGTGAAAATGGCCGCCAAGGTTTGGTGACTTCCAAAGCTGGAGAATCATTGGAAACTGTAAATTTAAATGTTATGAGCTTTTAATCAACGATTTTTAGTAACTTCCATAAAATGCTGGTTTCTTTGAGTTCATTGTTTTGACATACTGTCTCACATATCATGTGGTGCATACAAGCTGTTTACGTGTGAAAATTTTTCACCTTGAAAACTAAAATGGCCAGTCCTTAAGGGATGGTGGTGCACATAAACAGTGTGCTTTTGGGTGAAATCATGAAAACTGTGGTTACCACACATTACATTTCCTTTATATTTCCTGAACAATGTCCTAAAGCGTTTGTGTACCATAACATGGTCTTTGAAGGGATTTTATAGCCGAGGGAAGGGACTTTAAAAGAATAAATGATTACCACTTTTGTCTCAAAAAGGATGTTTTGTACCGCTTATATGCCTCAGTTTTAGTAAGAAACTCCATTCTATTCTGCTTGTATCGCATTACGACAAAACAGTTGGTCAGCTGTATATTGTCGGTGAGTTGTGGACATTGAAAATAAGAAAAGCTTAACGCGCCTACATGATACACGAGATCTAGCAGAGTTACTCTCATTTTCATTGTTCAGAATTCACCGATGAAGCAGCTTGCTGATTGTACTGTCAGTAATACATTTTAATTCTGGAGTATGAAAAGAAAAGACGCCCACTGCGACAACAGACCTCAATAAAATTACCGAGCGTCTATTATTCTCACCGTCCAGAATTCACTGATAAAACAGTCGGCTTCTTGCTTTGTCGGTAAGTTATGTACAATCAAAGTTAAAGAAGCCTACCACATTAAAGGGGGGGGGGGGCTACACCTGAAGGCTATATTTCTTATTAGTGGACCAAGTTTTACCATATTTCACATATATTTATATCAAGCATAGTAAGGCGTCTTAAAATCCGCAAACAAATTTGAGAAAAAAGTTTCATTTCCATGGATACGGCGACCCAATTTGATTTTCTTGATATGTCTTACGTAGACTAATGAATACCGCACTTATCGTATATGGAAACTGATTTTTGTTTTGCATTCAAGTTAACAAACATTAGATCTAAAATTTGGTCTGTTGATTTTTTCCTAAACAAATTTTTAAAAATTTGTAATGAATTTTTTTTCTGAGGTAGCATTCAAGTTTGCCAAAAATTCTTGAAAATCCAAACTCCAAACACCACCAACAAAGATCTATCAAATATAACAAAAATTAAAAAAACAAACAAATTTTCAGTTTTAGTAGATCTATTACATCTTTTCTTCATTCTGTGAAAATGTCATGAAGATCGGATGAAAAAATGGTGGAGTTATTTTAAAAAGTATCAAGAAAAATCGCGTTTTGAAAAAACGGCCGATAAATAAAAATAAAATATTGACTTTTTGAGGAAATGGTGCTGACAAACATGCCCAGTACGAAACAAAATTTGGCTTTTGGGGGTTCCTGTGCGGTGGAATAGTTGTAGGATTGGGTGAGGAAGCTAAAAATCCATAATTGTGGGCCGAATCGGGACTCTGGGTGGTCGAGGTAATCTCACTTTCATTGTCTAAAACTCACGGATAAATCAGTTTCCCAGCTGTATTGTAATTGTGTGGTACTGGCCTATGTTGTCCCGGAATACAAGTCTCTGTTTTTCGGCAATAACAGATGCGAAAACATGTCTGAAACAAACAGACTGTCCATGTTGAAAAAGGGTAGTCAAATACAACTTTTGGAAACCTTATTTTTTAAAGTCGGAAATACTTTCTTTCTCTTGTTTCTTTTAAATGTATTTTATATTATTGTTACTGGTGTTTAGAGGGTGGATTGGTGAGGGGAAAGGTATGGGGGGGGGGGGGGGGGGTAAATGAACAGGGCATTAACGGTAGATACTGTTTTGTTGTTTTTGTTTTCTTTTTAATCCACAAGTCCCCCAATAAGGACAGTGCCACTGACTGAAGTTGTCTTCAGTTCAGCTTCAGTAGAGGACAACTTGAACTGAAGATGTCATCTACTTAAATTGAACTGAAGTTGTCTTTAGGCCATTCCCAAAGGGAGGACATTAACATGCACAATAGAAATGTAAATAGGCTGATTTATCATTGCCATGCTTATACTGTGCAGAAACAACATAGACGAAACTGCTGCTTTTCTTTCCTCATCTTTACTATCGTCATTTTTCCTCTACTTCATTTCTATGTTTGCCACTCTCTAATGAACAGCTATTTCCGGGGTGCCTTGACAGTCGAAGCAGACTGTGTGCTGTTGAGGCTAGAAAAGTGAGCAGAGTAGAAATCTACGCCTGATTCTCCGTTTTGACTTCTCTGTTCACATCCACCCCTTGGCGCTCATAATACGACCTTATTATGGAGTTGCGAGCTCCGTACTATAGCTCCCACCCACCCTCCCACCCCTTCCCTTACACCACTCTTTTTTCTTCCATGTTGTGCATTGTTGTGACCTGAATGTTTTAATAGGATGTGGGTGGGTGGTCACCTTACTTAAACATTTATTTATGCACAGGCCAAAGCTCGTCTGCTGAACCGCCTGTCCATGGACCAGCTCGACATCAAAGACAAGCGCATCCTGCTGAGGGCAGACTTCGCCCTGCCCCCTCGCGGAGGTAGTCATGATGACGACTCCCCTATCAAGACACTGGCCAACACAATCAAGATGATTCTGGTCTGGGTTTGATGCCTGTATTGCTTTTTTTTTTTGTTTGGTTCGCTTCGTCCATCGGTCTGATTGTCTGTTTGTTCGTCTGTCTGTCGGTCTGTCTGTCTGTATGTATGCCCGTCTGTCTGTTTGTCTTTCTCTTTTTTCTTTCTTTTTTCTTTCTCTTCTCTCTCTCTCTCTCTCCACTTCTCTCTCTCTCTCTCTCTCTCTCTCTCTCTCTCTCTCTCTCTCTCTCTCTCTCTCTCTCTCTCCACTTCTCTCTCTCTCTCTCTATTTCTCTTTATCTCTTTCTTTCTCTCTTCGTACAAACTGTCAGTCTGTTTGTCCGACTGTATGTCTTACTCACTATCTGACCTTCTGTCTGCCTGACTTTCTGTTTATCACTGAGCTTCGTTATATCTGTTTATGACTCTGACAGTACATGTATGTAACTCCATCTCTCTAGTAGGCCTCTATTCGGCCATGTCGACAATAGATGCTGCATAAATGGTAAAGGTGGCTATAGCTCGTAAAGCTTGCTGATGAACGTGGATATACACGGGGTTCTCTCTTGGTTTCCGCATTTTTTATTTCTGAAGCCTCATTATCAAGTTACAGTGGAACTCGGATTTAACGAGCTCGGATTCAACGAGAACTCGGATTCAACGAGATGAGATAGATTCCCCGTTTTTTTTTCTTCTTTAAAATCAATTTAAAAAAATAACCCGGATTTAACGAGCACTTAAATCAGCGAGATCGGATTCAACGAGGTCGCTTCCAGGGTGAACAGCCCACGCAGACGTGTCTTTTCTAATTTTTCTCCCAGAACGAACTTTATCTATTCCCAGAAACCATCCATTGCACCTGCATCGTGAACCATTATTCACTTAGCCGATTGCATGCGACCAATCAGCGGCCTTTTTTTCATACCAACACATGCGTTGTTGGCTCGCGCGTGTGTCGGGGTCGGATGGGCGGCCTGCACACGTGTGACTGTGTGTGTGTGTCGGGGGGGGAGGGTGGGGGCGCTAGCGGTCCGGGCGTTGAACGTCACAGTCACAGACAAACGCGTCTCAGTCTTTTTTCCCCCTCCACAACCGATCATTATTACAATGATAAGCTAGATCTTGTCCTGACGTAGAACTACGTAATGATGAATTGTGCGCTGGTCTATTAAATCAAAAGTTGCCGTTATGCTAGGCTCTACTCAGCAACACAACTTTTTGGTAAACAATCGAGATGACAAAGGCGTATGCAGTGTGCTTTTAAACGAATCGGGTTTTTTTTTTTTTCCTTTTTTTTTACACAGCTCATAATATGCAGGCATTTCAGACACTACTGGTGACTTCTTTGTACATTACTTGCTCAGTGCCTGTTATTGTCTACACAAAACCTCGTGTTTGCTATAACGAACACTCGGATTCAACGAGATTTTAGGTCTGGCCGGCAACCTCGTTGAATCCGAGTTCCACTGTATCTAAATTGTGTTGATTGGGGCTTAAAATATGTGCAATTACAATATGGTGTCACAGCGCGGTGGAATCAGGCACTCATCAATTTTTGGGCAGGTTTGAGTTATTGGTATTGTCTTAAAGAATGTTCTAGATCGATAACAACAACACAGCGGGATCGATTGTTCGTTTGTCTCGCTTTCAGTGAAAACAATACCTTCTATCTTAAATAACAGTCCAGATATTCGCCATTGAAAGAGGTGGTGTTGCCTGGTTCCGGAGGAAAACTAGCGAGAAAATGGCCACCAAAGTATGTGGATTTCCACCGCTTGAGAATCCTTGGAAGCAGCGTTTTTCAATCGAAAAATCCACGCTGAAATATGTTTTCGAATTGACAAATCAGGTGGTGAGCCCAACCCCCCCCCCCCACACCCACCCTATAAATTTGATAAAAATTGTCTAACCAACTAAAAAAAATATGCCGCTTTCTTCTATCTCATTATTTCGACAGGCTCCTGATTTCACCGTGATGCCTCACATAAATTATTATTATAATAATGCATAGGACTGGCTATTCCTTCTCCAGAAGTGGGTGGCTGGCCGGTGCTCTGGTGTGGTTTGCTCCTTCTTTCTCTTATTAAACAATATCGTCTTTATGTCTCCTCCTTCAATTGTTTATGTTTGTTACTCTCTTGTAACACCTCTAATCTCCGGCACTTACATGACCTTATTGTATTGCGAGTGTCGTAAAACTTTTACACAATAAAGTCATACAAGTGCCGCAGATTTTATTGCATCTGCCGTAAAACTCTTACGTGGGTGGTTGGCGGGTGCTGTGGTGCTGTTTGCTCCTTCTTTCTTTCATTAAACAAATATCGTCTTTATGTCTCCTCCCTATTTTTTATGTTTGTTACTCTCTTGTAACACCTCTAATCTCCGGCACTTATATTATGACCTTATTGTGTTGCAAATGCCGTAAAACTCTTACTAAAACTAAAACTTCTCCAGAAACGTGGCGCGACGTGCGTGGTGCTGTGTGGCCATCTCGGGGAGCCCAACGGGAAAAGGGACGACAGTCTGTCTCTTGGGCCCGTTAAAACGGCGCTGGAAAAGATACTCAGATCGGTCGGTTGGAGAATCAGTCTTTTGTGAAAGAATGTCTCTTTTCTGGCATCACGTTTATGCGTGTCGTGTTGTTGTTGTTTTTTAACCTTTGTTTTTACCCAGAATTTGTTTATTTATTTGTTTGTCTGCTTATTTGTTTGTTTGTGTGTGTGTATTTTTTTTCTTTTGTTTCTTTTTTTTTTGTTTCTTTGACGAGCGCTTGAATCGTATGTATTAACCGCAACACGGCAAATTTTCTCTTTGCGACGATCAATAAATTGCTCTTATCTTATCTTATCTTATTTTATCTTATCTTATTTTATCTTATCTTATCTTATCTCCTTCTCCAGCCTAGACGGCCTTCTTCGAGGCTGGCCTGACGGATACAATGGATACATTCATATCTTATCTCATATAATCTGATCACATCTCATCGCAACCTCAGTGCTTTCTTGTCGTATCTCCATGTTTAATACCAGTTAAAACAGATCATACCAAAGAGTGAGCTTAAGAAGAAGTCACATTTTCACTGTTAAAAAAATGAAGGTACGACAAGAAAGCACTGAGGTCGCGTTATCTCAACTCATCTTATAATATCCTTGTCCCTTGCCTAGGAAATTACTTTCATCGAGGCCTGCTTCACGGATTCAGTGGATACATTCTTATCTAATCATATCTTTGCATCTTATCACATCTTATCTCACCTTATCTTATACTATCCTTGTCCCTTGCCTAGGAAAATATCATCTTCGAGGCCGGCCTGACAGATACGGAGGATACATTCTTATCTTATCTTATCTTATCATATCTAATAACATCTTATTTCTCTCTATGGGTGGTTGGCAGGTGCTCTGGTGTGGTTTACTTCTTCTTTTCTATCAAACATCTATCTTCCTTATCTCCCCATCTTCTTTTGTATGTTTGTTACTCTCTTGTAACACCTCTGATCTTCTGGCGCTCAAATGACCTTATGCATTTGCGAGCACCGTAAAATCTCTTATCTTATCATATCTTATTACATCTTATCTCATCTCATCTTTTACTATACTCGACCCTTGCCTAGGAAATTCATTTCTTCGAGGCCGGTTTGACGGATACGGTGGAGGCAGCGTGCAGGACCCCTGAGGCAGGCAAGGTTTACATGCTGGAGAACATGCGCTTTAACCCGGAGGAGGAGGGCTACGGATTGGACGCCTCAGACAGGCGGATCAACGTACCCTACCAGCAGATCGAGGAGTACCGGTATGTCGCTACCTTTTTGGGAGGGTTTTGGGTGTGCAGGGAAGGGGGGGCGGGTATGTGTGTATGTGTGTGTGTGTGTGTGTGTGTGTGTGTGTGTGTGCATCTGTGTCTGTGTTTGTGTGTGTGCATATATTATTTGTGTGTGCGTGCGTGCACGGGCGTGTGTGTGTATGCGTGTGTGTGTGTGTGTGTGTGTGTGTGTGTGTGTGTGTGTGTGTGTGTGTTAGCGTGGTGATACAAACCAATATTATAATCTGGACAGTAGATCTTATCTTTGAGAAAAGATGATAAGTAACATCAGAACCTACCAACAGCTTCAACTCTCGCTGAAATGCATATAAATGTGCGTAACTGGCGGCGAGCACTATTCTCTTCTCTACCTGTCTCTGATTCCTCTCTTGCACAGAGATCGACTCTCCAGACTAGCTGATATCTTCATCAACGAATCCTTCGGGGTGCTGAGGAATACTGACAGCTCCATTGTGGGAATAAAGATGGAGCAACGGGCAGTGGGTATGTAAGACATACTTCTCATCCTCGACCTTGCGACTCACTACACTTGCTTAAACTGTAGGTAGTGTCACCCAAAAATCCAAAAGATATGAAGATTTAGTCTACAGCGAAACAGAATTGAAAATGCGTATTTTGCACATGAAAAATAACACGTACGAATTCGCTAATGAATTTCAAAGCACGCCTAAGACTCTCAAAAGAGCTTTCCAGGAATATGATGTCATGACTGTAAAAACTCGAAACTTTAACAAGACTATGGAGTGGTGTCGAAGACAGTGACAATTTTCATTCAACTGGTTAGGAGAATTTGTTCTTAATCTTTTACAATGGCAGTGGTGTTACAAAAGCCATATGCACTCACGTACACACGTAACAAGAAATAGAGAGTCATTGATTACCCGATCTTGAGACATTAATTACCTGATCATATTATCATTATGTTTCTGGACAGGCCCACAACTCAAAGCAGAGTTGTCCAAATTCGCAACGGTTCTGCCCAAAATCGAATCCCCCATTCTAGCCATTGTCGGCGGTGGCGAGGCGTGGCACAAGGCGGACCTCATCTACAACTTGATTGACGTGGCTTCTGACATCATCGTGTGCGGGGATACGGCCTTCACCTTCCTCAAGGTGGCCAAGGGTATGGCTATCGGGAAGAGCCCTTTCGATATACAAGGATCCAAGCTCGTGCCAAGGTGAATGCTCATGGGGCGCTCTCATACTCGGCACCTACATGATTTATCTGTAATGTTGTGTTAGTGCCATAAACCCTTACTAAAACAAATAAACTGTTGTTTTATTTTTTTGTCAGTGTAGGTGGTTGGAAGGTGTCACTGGTGGGCCCTACTTCTTTTAACCCTTTAGTTGTTGTTTTCTGTCTGTTTTACCCCCCCCCCCCTTTTTCCCCCAAATGACTAAGCGATCTTTATAGTGTCTTTGATCGTTGTATTTCTCTTTACTTACTCAAACAATTTCGGAGAAGCTGTCATTTCTGGAGTAGGCATATTGTTCTTCACTAAATTTCACAAAAAATTAACATACATAGTATACTTTCTTCACCAGTGTGTCTATCTTTTACCCCAAATGTATTAATTCCTAGTTCTGGATGAGGGGTCATACTGTGACCTGGGTGACTACCCCCCCCCCCTCCTCAATTTCCCCCTCTAAACGTCTGGGGAGATTGACGTAGCCCCTGCATACAAAAAAGCGTACGCTTGTGTTTTGCCTGTCTGTGTGTGCGTGCATGTGTGTCTGTGTGTGTGTGTGTCTGTCTGTGTGTATGTTAGTATGTGAGTGAGTGTGTGTATGTGTGTGTGTGTGCATGTATGTATCTATGTATGTATGTCGTGTGTGTGTATGTGCGATTGGAATTTACTTCTCTTTATTCTCACTTTCTCTTTTTGTTTTACAATCTTATAATCAAAACCTGCTAGAGTAATAAAGAAAGCCAGGCTGAACGGCGTCCAACTTCACTTCCCCGTGGACTTCAAAGTTCCCGCGCCGGTGGAGCCCGTAGAGGAGGGCCAAGAGCCGCCAGAGGAGCAGCCTCCGGATGTGTACACGCTGGAGGAAGGTATACCGGACACACTGAGAGCCATGGACATCGGAGAGGACTCGGTGGCCGCCTTCGCAGAGCTCATTCAGGTAGGGGGAAAACTTTTTTTTATTTTTTTTATTTTTTAT
>NW_004797504.1:691123-711034 GCF_000002075.1 Aplysia californica
TATTATTACTATTATTATTATTTTCAGAGCATTTAAAGGGGTGTTAAACCCATATTCTAGTCTATTTCTACTTTTTGTCCGGCTTGTTTTTTCCAAGCACTCATTAATCGTCGTTATCGTGTTAGAGGATTGCATTTTACTTAATTAAGTTAAAGCTTTAAACTGAACATCGTTCTTCTTCTGTTGAAGAGGGTTGTTGGCAGGGGCTCAGGTGTGGTTTGCTCCTCCTTCTTCCCAGTATCAGTTCTGTAGTCCTTAACTCTACTCCTTTTTAAGTGTGTGTTTTTTATTTTCTTGTAATATCTCTAATCCTCGGCGCTGATATGACCTAATGTGTTGCTAGTGTCGCAAAACGCTTGCTTAAACTTTAAAAAACAAACACTTTCTTCTTGTGCTTTTCCCAGGAGGCCAAGACTATTCTGTACACGGGAAATGCGGGGGCCTATCAAAAAGAACAGTTTGCCGAGGGCACAAAAGGTAGTGATTGGTGAAAAATGTACTGACGTAAAGCTGATCAATATCAAGAGATGTGTACGGTATTCCTACAACTATAGACACACAGACACACAAACACATACATAAACACACACACACACACACACACACACACACACACACACACTCTCTCTCTCTCTCTCTCTCTCTCTCTCTCTCTCTCTCTCTCTCTCTCTACCATACCCAATGAATGAACGAAGAGTTGTAATTCGTCCAAGCTTCTGAAGGGCGACCACTGCCTCTTTGTATAAGGGAATCTGAATTTCCAAAGTCAGTTTCTCTTGACATATGGATTTAAAGCTGTTAACTCAGTTGAAATCCAAAGGCATTGATTTTGTTCTGGACCCAAAACAATTTTTTTAAACAACTCACTAACATACATACGAATAAACTAAATGTAAAAAAAAATCTTCGTCACTTTCCGGAGGTCGGTGTCTCCTGTGGTTCATGTTTCATCATATAATATAATATTGAACAAAGAATATGACAGACAGACAGACAGGAAGGCAGACAGACAGACAGACAGACAGACAGACAGACAGACAGACAGACAGACAGACAGATAGACAGACAGACAGACAGACAGACAGACAGACGGACAGACAGAGAGACAGACAGACATTTAGACAGAAGGACACACAGAATGCGTGTGTCTGTGTGTGTATTTGCATGTGTATGTAACTATGTATGTCAGATAAATTCAATCAATAAATCAATACCTTTCACCCCTGGGCAGAGTATAGGCAACATATAAGCTCCTTCAATTTAGTTCTGTCCTGGGCCGTCCTTCTAAGCTTTTTCCAAATGAGCTTCATCTCTCTCGTGTCCTTTTCCACGCATCTTCTCCATGTTTCCCGTCGCCTACAGCTGCCCTGTGCTCCCTGTGAGTTTCACTCAAGTCCTAAATAAATGAAAAGCTTACCTTCTTTCATTAGCTTCTGTCCAGACTGGTTCAAGTGAGTCTCCCTGATTCCCAGTATGTGTAGTTGGTATCGGTGCATCTCTTGGAGGACCTATGCAGTTTTTTCCATCCTTATAAAGGGTCCTAACGTTCCACGATCCAATCCGAATGGACTTGGACTTGAATGATGGTGGAGGCTTCATCCTAACAGCTTCCTTTCGGTTTTCACTGCCAGGCATTATAAATTCTCCATTCAGAGATGACCAACGACTAGCCAAGCAGAGATAATTGTTTTTGCTTGTACATGTATGTGTTTCTGTAACAGACTCTTTTTAGCTTAGAGGTTGTGACTCAACCCCCGACTTGGAGGGAGAATGACTCTGTTCACTAATTTTACTTCCAAAAACCAGGCGACCTCATCTCCTTCAAACGCAGATATCTCGACTTCAGTTCAAGATAAATGGATATTTTTTTCATCAAATGCCAGGCAAATGAACAACCTTTAAGATGATACCAATAACCCCAAATGCCCTAAAATTAACGAGCGCCGGATTTCACAACGCAGCCTCACTCATTCCGTCATTTGTCTAGGTATCCTTCAGGCCATCTCGGACGCCGCGGAGGAAGGTGCTGTGGCCATGGCGTTTGGGGGGCGGACAGGGAACTGCATCAACGCCTTCGACATGGCGGCAGCCTTCACTCACATCAGCTTGGGCACACACTCCTGCCTGGACCTCATCTGTGGGAGGCCGCTCGTCGGTCTCGAGTCCCTGTCATCACTTCAGGTAGAGAGAGAGAGAGAAAGAAGGGGTTATTTGTTGTTTCTTATTTGTTTGCTTGGTGGGGTTTTTTCTTTTTCTTTCTTTGTTTTCTTTCTTTTTTGTTGTTGTTCGGGTGGTTTGTTTTTTGTTGTTTTGTTGTTTTGTTGTGTGGGGTTGTTTTGTTTGGGGTTTTTTTGGGGGGGATCGGTTGTTTGTATTTTTGTTTGTTTGTTTGTTTGTTTGTTGTTTTTCTCTTGTTTTTGTTTTGTTTTGCTTTTTTTTGTTTTGTTTTTTGTTTTGTTAGGGGTTTTTTTGGAGGGGGACTGGTGCTGCTGCTGTTGTTTCTTTTCTTTTCTTTTCAGCAGAAAGAGACATAGGCGATCGTAGTTTTCTTTTTCTTCTATTCAGTTCTTTGCTCGGATATCTCAATGTATATTATCATACGTTAATTATTTTAGTTCCAGCGACACGGCATCTGTACTGCAGTCATTAGGCACTTCGTTTTTGCTCGCAGAAGACCCGAGCGGAGAGAACGTTTTGAGCACCCAGCCTTTCTGCTGGGAAATTGCACCCTTCTTAGTCTGGGTTGACCCATACACTCAGGATCGAAGCCTGCTTCCTAAATTATCTAAATTATGTCCATAGGGGTGTCGAAACAACTAAAGGAAGAGAAAAAAAGAAAAGAAATGAAAAAGGACAGAAAAAATATACGAAACGAAAAGAAACGAAAAAAAATAGAAAAAAAGAGAAAAATAATGAAACAAATTCTAGCCTACTACAGGAAAGTATCAAAGTATCAGGGTACGAGGCAAGAGGAAGATCGAGAAAAACCTGAATCCTAGAGACAGGAAGCTCTTTCTCCCCTCGACGCCCTCGAGGTACAAGAGGTTGAATAAGGTAAAGTAAAGTAAGTCTAGCGATGTGTCCACTGTGAAGAATATCCCACTCTGTCCCGCGACAGGACAAGCCTCTAACTGTGCTGACAGTGCAGCAGGCGAGCCTCAAGGGAGAGAAGGTCCTCATACTCCTGGACCTGGATGTGCCCACGGTAGATGGCGTGGTGCTGGACACAGACAAGATAGAGGACGCTCTGCCCACCATCAGGTCAGCTGACACGTTAGAGGGGCTGCCTATTGGTCAATTGATAGTACATAAAGCGCATAGAGCTTGCTGTCGAGCTGGGATATGCACTATGCAAATGATATGTATTAGTATAACAGCTAGATAGATATTATAATAATGTTATTATTATTGTTATTATTATTAACTGCATTATCTCATCAAATCAGG
Organism: Aplysia californica; assembly: GCF_000002075.1. Taxonomy (NCBI): domain Eukaryota; kingdom Metazoa; phylum Mollusca; class Gastropoda; order Aplysiida; family Aplysiidae; genus Aplysia; species Aplysia californica. Next base: position 694,571 of record NW_004797504.1, read on the forward strand.
CGGGTGGGGGGGAGATTTTAGGTGGGGAAAAGTGCTCTTACCTTGTTTTGATATCTCAAATTATTTAACCGGAAGTCTATTAGGATATATTGCATTCTGTGAGTAAAATTTTAACTCTGCACAATGTCATGTGACACGCAGTGGCATTCTAGCTAAACAGTTGATCATATTCTACAAAAAATAGTGTTTTATTTTAAAGGATTTAATCAACTTACACCTTAAAGGTAGTTTTACACCCTTCCCACCCCTCCCCGTATATTTTCCCCTTAAATAAAAAAAATGTGGCCATCCCAGTTGATTGTGTAAAAACCTTATCAAAATAATTATTTGATGCAATTTGTCTGCAATGTGTATTTGTTAGCATACTCATTCTGTCGTTGCATATAATTGAAAGGGTCTGATAAATAAAGGGTCTAAGTCAACTTGAGGTTTATTTTAGAACATTTTTTTTTTAAAGTCCAGATGACTTGAGCATGAACACTGCCGAGTTTGGTTAATTTATAAATACCATAACTCCGATTTAAAGTTTTCCAGCCATTTTATTCAAATGTTTTGGTGTGTGGTCTCCACTGATGTTTGTCACGGTACTAAGCACTTACTTTTTCGCAAAACGTGACTTTTAGACTTTTTTGTGAGTCTGTTGCTGTTCCCCATGACTTGAGTTTTCAGCTATGGCCAAAAGTAATATTATTATGAATTTTGTAACGTGCTGAAATCTGTGAATGTGAATGTATTTGTCGATGACTGTTTTGTACTCATGATTTTTTTCTTTTATGTTTTTTAGTTGACGGTTGCAGGATACCACAGGAAAAGTTATGTCCTTTCATATTCTCTATTGCTTTTGTCTGTCTGTCTATCTGGATGTCTTGATTTTTTACAGTATTAGATGGGTTATCAAGTCACCTTGCTTCTTTTTACTTATGCTAAACTAAGCACACGTATAGATTAACTGGGTTACTTTACATTTCCCATCATTTTTGTTATTTCTCTGATTTATTGTCCTTTTCGGAACCTGTGTCAGTACGTGGTTGGTGTTCTGTATAGTAGGCAGTTGGCGATTACTCAGGTGTGATTTGCTACTTTTTCCCTATCAATCATCAATCATCATTAATTTCATTTCTTCTCCTCCTTTTCTTCTGCATGTTACTCTCTCGTAACTTCTCTGATCATGGGTACTTATGTGACCTAAATGTGTTCCAAGTGCCGTTAATGTTTTCTGTTACAAACAGACTTTGTGCTGTTAAGGCTAAAGAGATGAGCAGAGTAAGCCTGATTCCTTGCTTGGACTTCTCTGTTGACATCCACCACTTGCTGCTCATATGAGCTTATGCAGTTGCGAGCGCCGTAAAACCTTACGGAAACTACCAACTTTTTTCTCTTACTAAAACTAAATCAGTTTGATTAATTTGTCGTCTCGGAAACTTGTGTCCATAAGGTACGTGCTGGAAAAGGAACCAATGTGCGTCATACTTGCTGGTTACCGTGGACACCCCAAGGGCTACAAGAACGCCTACCTGTCCATGAAACCTCTGGTCACAGAGTTTGAACACTTCTTGGAGGTAACGTTTTATGGTACTTAGGTGGTGTAATGCCGCGTGTCCACCGAAGCGGAAAAAAAACTTTGTTGTCGGGGGAGGCAAAATTACGTATGTTTGTTTTTGGCATGTGCGATTCGGCTAAAATGGTAAAGAATGCAAGGCAGGAATTGCAGAATTTGAACGATTCACAATTTGAAGTAAATTGTAAAAATGCATGTAAACGGGTTTACATATGGATCTGGCTAATTTTGAGGCGCTGTTTATTAATGTGACTTTAAATTTTGCTCCGGAACTTAAAATTAGATTTTTGTTTTAGCTATTCGACATTCTCGTCTTTATTGGGTGGAGTCGTATCGTTTTCGGTGACACATCCAAAGAAATTTTCTCCACTAATTACTCAGTATACATACTTTGAACATGAAACCTTTGTTCTAATTGGAACCTGTGACCTACGAATCCAGAAAGTATGCCCAGCAGGCAGAGCGCTAAATCAGTAAGAGAGTTGCCTCTTGATAAGTGCATCCAACTTTAAAAATTAAATAAACACCCGCTTTTTCTCTCTTTTTCTCCCGCACGCACACAAACACACACACACACACACACACACACACACACACACACATACACACACACACACACACATACATACACACACACACACACACACGCACACACACATACACACATTCACTCTCACACAATCACACATTCACACACAATCACACACGCACGCACACATCCACACACACACACACACACTCCCAACCCCTTCCCCCCACACACACAATCACACACACACACACACTCACACACACACACACACACACACACTCACACACACACCCTCACACAGAGAAGTGTGGCCTTCCTGGCCAACCCGTGCAGCAGCAAGACCCGTATGACGCTGGACGACCCATCCCCGGGCTCTGTGTTCCTCATGGAGAACCTCATGTTCTACCCCGCCGAGCTGGGTCTAGACGAGGGCGTGCCGGATGTGCTGGATGGTGAAGGTCTGGGAGACGGCGCCGCCCCTATTGGGGGCGGGGCAGCGGACAGCGATGCCGCCTCTGCTGGCCATGAGGAGACGGAGGACTTGAAGAAGGAGAATATAGGTGAGAATCCTAACCGTGACAGTTAGTTTTAGTGTGAAGGAAACCCTGGGAGCATACAATATCCCACCCAGCCAGTTGTGCTCGCAACTGCATAAGAGCACCAGAAGATTAGAGGTGTTACAAGAGAATAACAAACATAAAAAGAAGGGGAGATAAGGACGGTAGATGTTTCATAGGAAAGAGGAAGCAAACCACACCAGAGCATCCGCCAACCACCCACCGTGACAAACGGCTCAATTGTCTGTTTGGACTGTATCGTGGCGTCAGTGGCTTAGTGGTTTATACTCTCAAGCTCGCTACCGTTAGGTAGTGGGTTCGAATCCCGTCAGGGACCCGACGTTGTGTCCTCGTGAAAGGCACTTTACACGAATGCTCCTCACTTCACCCGGATAATAAAGCTGGCGTTGGTACTCAGCTATAAACAGGGAAAAATCTTGTCGGTTTTGGTAGTGTTTGAGCGCTTAGTCAGCTGCTGCATTTAATTAAATTACTAAAACATCAAGATAATGATTCAAGCAAAGCGAAACAGCCATGAGACTACTATAACGATTACGATAAGATAAAATAGGATAACATAACATAAGATAAGATAAGATAAGATAAGATAAAATACGATACGATTAGATACGATTTAGTAATACCCACAGAGAGAAGTTTGCTGAGGCATGGAATCTACATGCAATCCCAAACATAGACAAATGCACACACACACACACACACACACACACACACACACACACACACACACACACACACACACACACACACACACACACACATACAGGTACACACAATTGACAAGTCATTGGATGGACATATAAAGTTACGTCTTTCTCTTAATGATAACAAAGTCTGAATAGCTCGTATTGATGGTGGTGTGGAGATTTTCTTATACCCATGTTAGACATTGATTTTAATAATAAAACGTTTACTTATTACAGCTGTCTGGCGTTCTGAATTTAATTGGTGTTTGGTGTCAGAAACCATCTCCTTTGTTGCTCTCATGATATCCGTGCTGTAAAGCTATGTGAAAGAGTGGAGTTGACTAAATCGATCTAAATAATAATGTATTTTATCATTATGGTATGTTTTCATATATTATTATAATGTGTCTGCAGAGGAGAATGGGTGGCGTCGGTAGCATAGTGGTTCGGCTACCGGACCCATAATTGGTCGCTTTTAAGCACAAGAGGGCTATCCCCCAAAATGCTGTTTTGAGAAAATCGAAGGTAAAGTTTATGCCCCTTGTTCAGTTTCTTTAAGAGACAAGGAGAGTTTTTTCTATAACCAAACAAACATACGCATCAATGAAACCAAACTTCTCCTACAGGTAGGGAAAGGATCCCTTTTGGTGAAGGTCAAGATTTCTGGAAAACTCCAAAATCTGATTTAGCCCGCTTGTCCTTAAAAGAGACCAATTGTGAGATTGAGGGTTCGTGAATTCGGTCTAACGTTGTGTCCTCGTAGAAGGCACTTAACACGTATTCCCTATTTGACTCTATCCTTTTGGAGATGGACATAAACTCGGAGATCCTGCCTCTTAAATAACATAATAGATTTGATAGGGGCCTGAAACCTATACCATTTCATTTCATTTTATTTCATTTCAGAGGAGAATGACTCTTCAGCGAAAAGGGAGAAATACGGTTAAGATGATTTGTGACTTCTAGTTTGGCAAATGAAGGAAACATAACTAATAAAGCATGCCATTGTGGTGAAGTTGTTCATTATGTAATTGTTGTTGTTGTTATTGCCGTTTATGTTGTTATGTTTCTTCCTTACAGACAAACTGATGTGGGAACTGATGATCCCAAAGACAGTCGAACAATACACTCGGGAAATCGGAGACCTCGCCACTGTGTTCATCAACGATGACGTCACCCACATGCACGACACCGTGACCTCCAACAACGGGTTCGAGATACCCGTACGTGCCTGCGGACTCACGATGGTGAAAACCCTGAGACAGGGAGACGCTGGGAACCTCAAAGCGCCGGCTGTCGCTCCCTTAAGTCCTGCCCCCAAGGATTAACACCATCAACCCCCCTGAACAAGAACCTCCCCCCCCCCTCCTACCCCCTTACCTTATACATGGTGCCCATTTGACGGATCGGGTCTTGTCGGGGTGGTTTCGCTAGCCGGATTAAGGGTGCAGCAAAGCGGCCATCGTGGCACAAGCCGATCGCGCCTGACTCGTCGCCTCGAAAACGAACGGGTTTGTTTTCAGGCGACGAGTGGGTCGATCGGCCCCATCCGCAATAAGCACCTCGTATTAGGAATAAAAGACGTCTGCTTACTCCGAGAACACCACTCCTTCAAAGAGTGAGAGGTGTAGGCAAGTACCAAAAGTCTCGGGTCTCAACAGTATCAACAACTGGGTTCTAGTTCTGCATAATGACCAGCACATTCTGATACGTAGATTAACTCTCCATCTTCAGACAAGAAGGTAGCCATAATACCAGTCTCAGTTACAAAACAAATTAATCATCTATATTAACGGGGACTGTTTAGGGGGAAATAATATATTATTGTATCGAGATTTTAGCACTACATCAATGAAAAACTAAATTACAATGTTTGAATATGCAGGAGATGTAATTTTTGCGGGTAAAAGAGATGTTGTAATATAAGTATTTTCAGAAGTACTTGCACCATTTTTGAAAGTGTGAGTACTCATTTCGTCTTCTTTGCACCCATCGACAGCACCCCAGAACTATTGTGCCATGCAATGATTGCTGAAAAGAAGAGAATTGTTTCTATTTCGGTTTTCCTCCAAAAAAAAAGTATAAGTAGAATTTGAAACACAAACTGAAACATAAAAACAGAGTGGGGGTGGCCCGGAGAAAGAGAAAAAAATAGAGAGGGAGAAAAAAATTGAGAAAGAGAGAGAGAGCGAGAGTGAGAGAGAGAGAGAGGAGGGAGAAAGAGAGCGAGAGCACGCACACACACACACACACACACACACACACACACACAACACACACACACATACACACATACGTAGGTGAGAGAGAGAGAGAGACAACGAGAGAGAGAGGGGGGGGGGAGAGACAGATATAAATATATTGAGAGAGAGAGAGAGAGAGAGAGAGAGAGGGAGAGAGAGAGGGAGATAGAGAGCGAAAGAGAGAGCGAAAGAGAGAGAAAGAGAGAGAGAGAGAGAGAGAGAGAGAGAGAGAGAGAGAGAGAGAGAGAGAGAGAGAGAGAGAGAGAGAAGAGGGTGGGCAGTTATTTAGCAGAAAAAGAAAGAGTGGAGGCAGGTTGAGGAATAATAATATTAAAATGAGGCGAGTTTAATTAAGATAGACTTCAACGTCGCAATACGCTACATTTTCTGTTCAAGAGTTCAGTCTGTTGCAACTGTGTTCTTGTGTTGGATTTTTACAAAGAGCACTGTGTTGTCAAACTGTAGAGCATCACAGATTGACAAACCCTGGCACTCTATAAAAGTAGACGTCATGCTCACTTCTCGAGTAACGCTCCATCAGAAATGACTAACTGGGTACAAAATAAAAGATGCATAAACCAAACAACTGAATTTTTGTCAATTATTGTTTACGTTCAAACGTTATCATTATCTGTGGTTGGTTAGCTCTGGTGTAGTCTTTCTCCTTCTCTACTAGTAATCCCAGTAAACATAAGTTATAATTGCCCGTATCTCTCCTCCTTCTCTATGCGTTGGTTTGTTACTCTCTTGTAGTAACACTTTAAATCTCCGGCACGTAGTATGACCTGTTTGTGTTGGAAGTGCTTTAATTCTATTAACAAATTTAATAAAATTAGAACTAATTATTATCTATTTTTGTTAACCTTTTTCTATTGTATACAGGAGTGGCACTTGAGGCAGGGATCAGTTCACATTTTCCTCTACGTTTATACCTGCTTGGGACTTGGGACTGCCATTGGCGTATTTAAATGTTCGGTCGTTGTAGTTGTAGTTTGTTTGGAGAGAGCGGGAGTTTGTTTTTTGTTTGTTCGTTTGTTTGTTTGTTTTGTGGTTTATTTGGGGTGGGGTGGGGGTGATTTATTGAAAATAGTGTATTAGGGTATTGGAATGTGAGGGCCTACAGTGTAGATTCTACTTTTTGGTCTTCAAGTTTATACAGGCTTGAGGACTTGTCACGTAATCATTTTATCTATCGTCCTTATCTCACCTTCTTCTTTTTTATGTTTGTTACTCTCTTGTGAACAGCTTTAATCTTCTGGCGCTCATATGACCGTATGCAGTTGCGAGTGCCGTAAAACCTCTACTAAAATTAACATTTTACATTTAAAATAATGTTCCCCCCGCGTTTTTACTCCTGCTGAGGACTGCCAAGTTAAAATGATTTGTCGTGGCCAGCGTGTCAGTCATCTTTACTACCACAAAACGAAGCATGGCAATCCACCCAAACGCCCACCCACCAACTACAATATTGCAAACACCATAAATGCCGTTATTGAAAATAATTGTATGTTCTCAGTGGGTGATTGGTGGGTGTTCTGGTGTGGTTTGCATCTTCTTTCCTATAAAACATATATTTTCTTTATGTCTCCTCTTCCTTTTTATGTTTATTGTTCTCTTGTAACACATCCATTTTTCGGAAGTTTCCTGACGTAAATGTGCTGCAAGTGCCGTTAAACACTTACCAAAACATAAACAAATATTAGTGAGTGATTGGTGGGTGCTATTGTGTGGTTTGCTTCTTCTTTCCTATCAAACATCTATCATCCTTTTCCTCCCTTCTTCTTTTTTATGTTTGTTACTCTCTTGTAACACCTCTAATCTTCTGACGCTCGCATCATGTCCTTATGCTGTTGCGAGCGCCGTAAAACCTCTACTAAAACTATTTTTTTTAAAGCTAATATTCCCAGCACTGTCGTCACAGCACAGGTAGACTGCAGTGGCGTCGGTAGCCCAGTGGTTAGGCTATCGGACTCGTAATCGTGAGATTGCAGGTTCGAGGGTTCGAGCCTCAGCTCGGTCCGACGTTGTGTCCTTGGGAAAGGCACTTTACACGAACTTCCCATTTGGCTCGGTCCTATCGCAGACGGATGTTAAACTAGGAGGCCCCGCCCCTTAAATAATCTGACAGTGTTGATAGGGGCGTTAAACCCATACCATTTCACCATTTTTTTTTCAGGTAGACTGCGGCCAATCTAGCAGGACACACGTTCGACCGGGCTGGAATCTTGGTAGACCGTGTAGACAGCGACAGAAAGTGGACAATCGGACGGAGCTTACGGCTGGCAGCCGTATAGCAGTAGACCGTCAACTAAACCAGCACTAGATCTAAATTAGGGCTGGGCAAAGAGTCGCTTTAGCAAAATCCAGATAAAATGTCAGCGCTCCTCTTCGACGGTTCAATGCGTTATAAACGGCTTCGGAAAATAATAATAATGAAGATCATTTCTATAGCGCCCACTCCCGTGTAAACACAGCTCTAGGCTAGGTTAGATAGAACCACCTGGAGAAACGGGTTAGGACCACGTGAACAGATGGGTGCACTCACTTCGGCTAACGGGTTAGGGAAGAGAGTTTAAGAGTCTGAATTCGGATAATGTTTCATTGAGAATTACCCGGTTATTCGGATAGGTTAACCGGATTTTGCCCATCTCTAATCTAAATACATCCTTTCGCCGGTGAGGTTAGATACCACTGAATACAAGCACAGCCGCCGTCAAAGCACTTCAAAGTACTTAAGTTAATAGACTGCATGAACATTTCATGTAAAATGGAAACCGGGTTTATTTTATATATTTTTTGGGCCGTTTCTCAAAGCTTGCAGTCTGTTGAAGTAATTAGATCTGTCCCCAATTACTGTTAGTACATGTAAGTGTCTGCTTAGCTCTTTATGTAACTAATTAGTATCACCTATTGAATTTTGACAGGCCAAAGATTTTGCTTCAGTTAGTTGTTCGTTTTACAGCTTACATCCTATAATAGCCTTACCTTGCTCTAGAACAGCTATAGCAGCAAGAATTTGCCCATAACAGTCCGCCCTGGAATGGAACTCGGGTCTGCTGTGGGAAAAGGCAAAGTGCCTAACCGCTACACCACAGACGTTCGTGTAGAGATACAAGTCATTGTTCAAGAGTTGGAGACTGCCTGTTCGATAGTTGAGATCATATTTGACCTTAAGATGCGCCACGGATTTTTGACCGCAAAAATACAAAAACAGAAGGAACACATAATCCATACAGTTCCAACAGTGATCGTTTTTCTCCATCTCTGTGTGTCTCTGTCTGTCTGTCTGTCTGTTTCTCTCTCTCTTCTCTCTCTCTCTCTCTCTCTCTCTCTCTCTTTCTCTCTCTCTCTCTCTCTCTCTCTCTCTCTCTCTTTCTTTCTCTCTCTTATAAAAAGTGAAAAAATGGTCAATCTTGAAACAGTTTAAAGAAAGAATGAGTCACGGGTCATTTTCAGCTGCTGGGATTTATTGACACGTTTAATCATTGAGAACAAACCTTGGGGTTTTTTTTATAATTAAGTTTCAACCCTCTCGCGACCTAAAAGGAAGCTATTAATTATCTATCTATCTATCTATCTATCTATCTATCTATCTATCTATCTATCTATCTATCTATCTATCTATCTATCTATCTATCTATCTATCTATCTATCTATCTATCTATCTATCTATCTATCTATCTATCTATCTATATATTTTTATATATATATATATATATATATATATATATATATATATATATATATATATAATGTATTTTTATGTGTGTGTCTGTGTTTGTGTGTGTTTGTGTGTGCTTGTGTGTGTGCGAAAATATGATTAAATCAATAACCATATTATGTTGGGAACGATGATACAATCTAAATCATAATTGTGAAATATTCTCTCAGAGCAAAGGAACCGACAAGCAGGCCAACCAGTGTCTGGCTGACCACGACCGTCCAGCTATGGGTCAGGCCAGCAGCAACAGCAGCATTTGTCAAGCAGCTGGCATACAGATCTGGCATGTGTGCGTTCATAGTGCGGAGCTCGCCAGAACAGTCCTCGTTCAGGTCAAAGACTACGGATGAGATCTGGACGCAGAGCCTCCTTTCTGTATTGTTAACTGAGTCGAGAAGCGCCGACTGAGGGTCCGAGGGAATGTCTGGCCATCTTTTCACTCCGGTCGCCTGGTGTTGGCGCTCTGTGTTCATCACTCGGCGACGTCTCAGTGAGGTTGTTCCAAAACTCATGTAGCCCAGAATGCTTTGCGTTATAGGCTGTGCCCACAACTCTGGGAAGATCTTATTATTCACCAATCTGTTGACTCGTAAGTCCATCGTGAATCGTGAGTGGTTTGTCAGCCCTAGAACTTCCGTAGACACAACGTTCGGAGACAGATGGTTAAAACAACAGCGAACGTAGTTGGCAAAGACTTCAGCCTCTCTGTCTGTCAGTGTAGGAAAGTAGGGATGGGCGGATATCTTGACATAAGTGGCGTACAGACATTGTCCATTACGCAGCTCACCATCACTGTCACATTCGGAATGATCACATGTCCCCGCAGTGATATTGCACTGCATCTGGATACCCGTGCGGCTGAAAGATTTCGTTTGAGAAAGTTCGACATTTGTGACTTGGTGGTTGTCCATCTGGAACAGTATTGAAAAATTTTCAGAATCGGTGGCTGGTATCTCATCTCTGCAGTAGTACCTGGGAAAATTGACACTGGAAATTAGGAAATCATACATAGCTTCACTTTTAAGATATTCTAGCAGCTGTTTCTTAGTAACCACAGGACTGAGGCTGCCCAAAACTTTCATCATGAATGTCACAGGCACAGATTTTTCAGTGGCGTAGCAGAGATATGTCTCAAAACTATCGTAGAGGACACCCGTGCTTTTATCCACGACGGGAAACGAGAAACCGTCAGTAGAAGTACTCTGTGTGTGGGTACGGTTTTCCGGACAGCCAGTGACAGCTAGAAATGGAAGCTTGCCCATACACGTGGAATTAGCGCTCAAAACTTCTGACGGCTGTAACTGGTTGCCTTGGAGCCAGAGTCGCGGGCACTCAGTGAGGAAATCCGAGCAGCAAGAACGGTACACAACACAGAGACTGTGACAAGAGCAAGAGTAGGATATCTCAAGGCCTAACCAAATAACTCCCCCTATTTTACCACATATATTTCGACAAGTTCCATCTTTCATTTCCGGCTCAAAATTTATGTTAAATTCATTTTCTGGAAGATTTGGTACCAGTGTTTCGCCTGTTCCCAAAATCTTGCGGCCAAAGACTGTGCCACGTAAATAGCTGAAGTGGGATTTCGCCAATACGGGATTAATCTTGGAAAACAAATCTAGAGCCATTTCAGAAGTAGAGAGACTAGTCATTTCTTGGCTTTCTTCAGGCACATCCGTAGCATGGCTTATAGTATCCTCCTGTTGGTCTTGTATACATCGAGGGTTCTGTACGATTACTGGCATTGCCGTTTTATCGTGACCGCTGACGGGTGTCGTTGTCACGTCGCTAGGTTCATTCGGTACGTCCCAGGTCAAATGACTTGTTTGGCCTTGTGCAATTTTGGGGGGATTCAGCCCGCCTATCACATTTGTACTTATTATGCTCAGAACAAAAACGTAGACGTATGTGTGAGCACGAGGAGCGAAAGGATCAAATAAACTGGAGACGACCACTTTCAACATGTTGACGGCCACGATGTGAAGAAGACACTGCCAGGGAGAGAACCAGACTGATTATATCTAGAAATAGGTTGATAACTGATTAACTCACCACATGCTATGTAAATTCCCATCTAGTATATTATTAATATTATGAATGTAGCTTATTTAAGAGCACCCGAGCAAAGGAATGATTAGATAGCGATGTGTGTCCCAGATTTGACACTTAATGGTGATGATGATGATGATGATGATGATGATGATGATGATGATGATGATGATGATGATTAATATTATCATGTCACAAATGCCATCATGTTGGAAAAATACAGTACATTAAGCAGGCGTTACAATTTTACAGAAAGGCCAAATAAGTGAATGATATTGTTACCAAGAAAAGAAGCTCTTTGCAAACATCAAAGTTAATATTTTTTAGAAGACAATATATCTATAATTTTCTTATTATCTTTAAAGCAAATGTTGTTTTATTGGTAACAATATGACTGTTTTTGGCTCTCCCAAAATAGGTTATAAATAGTACTCTTTATGGGCTCTCCTGTATAATTTGTTTTTAAAACTGCATAAATTGCATTTTTCTCAATCAGTTCCCGTGTGGGGAGGGGAGACTTTTTATCGAGTATCTCGGTCTTTCTGCTAGGACGTAACTCTCTTCCCGAGTTGGCCCTGGTATTCCGGGTAGGAATCCTGCATCCTGAATAATTTATTTACGTCTATAGGCACGTAAAAACACCTAGCTTCATTTTTTTAAAGACTGTAAAAATACCATATCATGCTGCAATTTAAGTGGTCAAACCTTGGTTCCAAATCAGACTTGACACAGGCCTCCATGGAGTTCTGAGCACAGTGTAGACTAAGTTGAATATCTGTCTGTTCATTTTATAAGTTTCGTGTACCCCTGGGTTTCGCTCGTCTTCTCGTGTGGGCATGTCAGGTGATCCATGACTGTTGGCCACGCCCCTAAAACTGAAAGTAATTACGAACCAACTACGTGTCGTTTCTTCAGATGCCAACAACAAACGAATCTCTAATTTGACCTCTAACTAAAATGTCGTTAACCTCTTGTTTATCGAAAGTTATTTGGATTTTAATGTTGTTATTAGTGTTGTTTTGTTCATTTGTTGTTGTTTTTGTGGTGGGTTTTTTTTGTTGAGTTTTTTAATTGCTTTTATTAATTTAAAAAAGTTTAATATGTTCATTCATATTTCGAAGACATTTGACCCGACGAAAATATATTATATGTACACCAATAGATATAGCGTTACCATTAGTGTTTTTGTCTGTAGTGTTTTCTTCATATTATATAATGAATTTGAACGTTGTTTTTTTTTTGGTTTTTTTAATTGGTTTATTATGTTTGGGTTTTTCAAAATTCAGATACACCATACCACGTCAGTGTGGTGTTTTGTACTCATTTTTCGCTTGGAGACTAGTGTCATTTTTTAAAATTTGATCAGAATTTTATGCGGATACGAAACCTCACTAGACATGGGTTTGGTTATTGTAAAACCTTCGCATTTAGCCAGTGGGCAGAAAAGGAAACAGGAGAAAGGGCACGTTAGCTGCCATCGTTCTTTCGTATGTTATCAACACGCCTACAGAGAAAGAGTGAGAAGGGGAGAAAGAGAGAGAGAGAGAGAGAGAGAGAGAGAGAGAGAGAGAGAGAGAGAGAGAGAGAGAGAGAGAGAGAGAGAGAGAGACAGAGACAGAGACAGAGACAGAGACAGAGACAGAGACATAGGGGGGAAAGAGAAAGAGAGAGAGAGAGAGAGAGAGAGAGAGGGGGGGGTGAAAGAGAGAGAGAGAGAGAAAGAGAGAGAGAGAGAGAGAGAGAGAGAGAGAGAGAGAGAGAGAAAGAAAGAGAGAGAGAGGGGGGGGGCGTATGTGAGGGTAAATTTGCCCGCTTATAAACTGTGACGCAACCCTAGCCGCCAGTCGACAATGAACTGAGTACATACATTTAGCCATATTATCAGTTATAATGGTATCAAGTTAGCCGTATATTATTTATCAGTATCAGTGACTGCATTCAAACACATCGTCATTTCTCCACGCTTTTCACATCGGCACACCCATACTGGATTTAATTCACAAACAATTTGAAGCCTAACATTAGAAAATTAAAATCACAATCAGATCATCCTAACAGTACCAGAGCGCTATGTCCCTGCAAAAAGACACTGGGAACGTAAGAGACTGAGACAAGAGCTTATTCATTTATACCATTTAGACGGAGTCTCTCAAGCTGAGGGTGTTGCTAGAATAGCCTACGGTCATGTTGGCAGTTCAGGTTTGATACACTACTTTTATCAAATGTTTTTAACAACAGTTTTTGTTCTTAAAAAAGGGTTATCCTGATTAAAATAGTCCAGCTCCTACCTCTACATACTTTTTAGCAGGATGCCTCAAGTACTAAGATTAATTAAATGAAATGGAAAGCTAAGCGGTAGGCAGCTTCTGGATAGTTTCGCAGCTTTGAAGTAATAGTTCTTGCTAGGTCCTCCATGCAATCAAGCTTACGTCAAGCAAGCTCACACATCTTCAGCTTGTTTTACACGGTCCTCAATGCATCTATGCTTACATCCTACAAGATTATCTTTCGAGGAAAGAAATAACCAGAAGTCACAATAAACTACATCCGAACTGTAAGCTGAATGAGGTACAACTTGGAACCCTCACTCTTGTTGTATACACGGGTTTTTTGTTGCCATTGCTTTGTGGAGTGCTTCATTATCTATCGCAGAGGAGCACTATGCAAGAGAATTCGATGCTTGGTCTCTGCTCACCAACGTCATGTTCTAAACTGGGGGCTGTACCTTTAGCATGTTATTGTAAGAAGAAATCATCGTATATCATTTAGCATCATGTCTACCACAGAGGGACCAATGAATTTTTTTTAAAGATAGTGAAAAACCACTTTCTGCTTTGAAGTTCTGGACACAAAAAAGATAGACATGTCTCCTGTTTTCTATCTACTGTCTACCACATGCGATTAAGCAAAAAAGAAACAGAATCCTTATTTCATTTCCCAAGACAGTATCTGTAAGTTTCGTAGGCCCATGGGGTTCAAATAAGTTGAGCAGCAATGCTGTAGCTCGTTTCGTACACACACACACACACACACACACACACACACACACGCGCGCGCGCGCGCGCGCGCACTCATTCTCTCTCTTTCTCTCTCGTTCGCTCTCTCTCTCTCTTTCTATCTATCTATCTCTCTCTTTCACTCTCTCTATCTCTCTCTTTCTCTCTGTCACTGTTTCTATCTCTATGTCTTTGTCTCTGTCTTTGTCTTTGTCTCTGTCTGTCTGTCTCTCTCTCTCTCTGTCTCTCTCTCTGTCTCTCTCTCTCTCTCTCTCTCTCTCTCTCTCTCTCTCTCTCTCCCTATTTTATGTTCCACTGGTGAGTAATTGGGATATCCAACGGGCACACACTTTTTCATATTATGGTGTTCTCCACGAATAATATTTTGCACTGACCCAAAGAAAAGTCTAGTCCTGTCAGCAAGTTCTTGCATAGAAGTATGGAGATCATATTATGTTGTGCAATAACATGCTGCCAGATAACATCAGTGGTTTTCTCGTTCATACAGAAATTATGGACGACAGAAAGTAGGAGTAGTTCATCAAAAACATAATTTTTCGTTTAATAAAATTTCTCTTACCCAACGATAAACTGTGTAATATTATGCCGAAGCAGATTCTCCTCAAACACCCTGTAAATTTTCATGATCTAGTATTGTGATTCGCAAGCTTTCAGTGCATAATTTCTAAGATATAAAAGGGGTGGGTAGTTTGTTTTTTGTTGTTCTTTGTGCGAACTTGTCTTAAATTCTACCACAGCTCAAACAATCCTTTTTTTATTACTTCATAGACGGATCAAGATTGAAGTCACCTACAACTCCTATGGTTGTTCGAGAGCAAATTGTTATGATATAATATTAATTATGTGCGTCACTTTTACTTGTACGACTCAAGCCAGGATCTGTACCATTACATTGCAACTTCAATTATATTTTTAAACATGCCATTTACATAGAAATAAATATAAAGCTGTGAGGCCTGTAGGTAACCGTTCAACTGGTAACTGTTGACAAAAAAACAAATTTTAAATAAAAAAAGGAGGGGGGGAGAAAATCGGGAGGTGGGGGTCCGGTTTGCTTCCTTTTATCGACTCTTGCTCCTTTTATTTACGACCCCCAAGAAAACAGAATAGGGAAACTTATCTTAAACAGAACCGGATCTCTTGTTTGATCTTGTCATTGTAGACATTGTACCGGCACCACCAGTCAGCAGGCACCACACTTCACGGGGTCCATGGTCTACTCAGTGGTGAACTTTGATGTCATATCAGTCAGTAATAAGTACTATCAGGCTGTAAATCTGTTATCTGGTATTTGTAGCCACATCATTTACGAGGTTTTAATAAAGGCTTCGACCACCATCAGTTTTAAGTGCTCTGAGCTTGAAAAGAACACACCCAGGCTTCTTTATGTTTTGCCCATTTGGAAGCGAGTAGAGAGAAAGAACAAAATAAATTAATAGAGGAAAAGAAACAATGGCTGCTTAAAGATTGTACATGTAAAAGAAGGACTTGGTACTTGGTGAAGACACTGTTGGAAAGATTTGTTTAGCGTGGCTGATCAAAGTGTTCTGTTTGAAGTTTACACTACTACCAATCATTACTATATTTCAAAGCGTTACCGTGGGTGGCTGGCGGGTGCTTTAGTATGATTTGCTCCTTCTTTCCCATCAAACATATATCGTCCTTATCTCCCCTCCTTCTATTTTGTGTTTGTTACTCTCTTGTAACACCTTTAATCGTCGGCACTTATATGACCTTATTGTGTTGCAGGTGCCGTAAAACTCTTACTAAAACTAAAAGCGTTACCATCTGCCTCGGCTTTTATTGATAAGAATTAAAAGTGAAAGGAAGAAACAAGAGTAATCAGAGAGAAGAAGAGAAAAAGACAGACAGGCGTACAAAAATACAGACAGACAGACAAAAAGACATACAGACAGACAGACAGACAGAGGCCGAGTTCTGAGAGAGAGAAAGATAGAGAGAGAGCGAAAGAGTGAGCGAAAGAGACAACGAGAGACAAAAGACAGGGATGAATGTAGAATGAGATGAAACCTGTAGAAAGGTACATTTATTCACAATTTGACGATAATTGATTTGGACT
>NW_004797504.1:712242-714062 GCF_000002075.1 Aplysia californica
TGTGTATGTGTGTGAATGTGTGTATTGGTCTTGAGTTTGTGTGTGAGTATTACGTAAGTTTGTATGCCTGTGTGTGTATGTGTGTGTATATGTCTGTGTGTATGTGTCTGTGTTTGTGTGTGTATATATGTATGTATGTATTTGTGTATATGTGTCTGTGTGTCTGTGTGTCTGTGTGTCTGTGTCAGTATATGTGTACTTATGTGTGTGTATGTGTCTGTGTTTGTGTGTCTCTATGTGTGTGTGTGTTTGTGCGTGAGTATGCTTGTGTGCGTGTGTACGTGTGTGTGTGTGTGTGTGTGTGTGTGTGTGTGTGTGTGTGTGCGTGTGTGCAGGTAAGTAGATGTCTATGTGTAAGTGTGTGGGGAGTGGAAGGGTGGGTGTGTGTTTGTGTGTAAAGGGTGTGGAGGGGTTGTTCTTTAATTCTTTAACTGAGCTTCAAACCACATTAATACAATAATATTACTGCACCCAGCTTAATATTCGATTTTTTAAAAATGGTTTGCTTTCAATTCATGGAAACGTTCACTGGAACTTTCTGGGTCGTTCTATTGTTTCAGTTGTTCACGGTTAGCAACGGCATGCATGCATCTTGTGACACCTCCGAGTGTCTGTATTCTAGCATGGACAATAAACACATTCAGTTTGTACATATTTTGTGTTCTTGCTCCGTATTAGCATTTGTGCAAACAGTACGCTTACAATGCGAGGCATTATTTCTATAGTTGCGTGCTTCCATTCGGTCTAAAATCAATGAATTATGAACAAAGAGTGACACAAATCGAAATTAACGTGATAAAAAGTTTTCTGTGGGTTTTTTTTGCGCTAAAATTTCAAACAAAAGATTAATAATGAAAGATTTCAACAACTGCCAGCATATTTTTATGGTTTAAAAAAATATAATGAAATTGGTGTTTTATCGTTGGGACATTATTTTCCTGCCATGTATAGCTGTCAGCGGTCAGCAGCGGCATGCATCAACTGGTTACAACTCAAAAGATATTATCCCCCAAACAAGGACACTGAACACATTATTCATTTTGAGCTGTTTTGTTCCTGCTCGTAGTTAACATTGTATGCGCAATACTTTACAACGAAATGCATTGTTCTCTTGGTTGCATACACGCATGGGTCTAAAATCTATAAATGATCTATAAACGACAAATGCCACAAATTCAATATCGATAATTTATTTGTCTTGTTAGTTTTTCTCTCACCAATTTTCTTTTAAAAAATAACATTGTTAGGTTATTTAAGAAGTGAGGTCTATGAGTTTAACGTCCGTCTCCGATACTGGACATACTGGAGGTGTTATCTCTGACTCAGGGGTTGACGTGTAATAAATGACCCTCCTCCTTTCACGATTGCGAGCTGCCGTTGCACATTCTGCCATATCCAGGCCGGTCCATGTTCTTATGCTGTCCATCCATGTTTTTTTTTTGTCTTCCTCTGGCTTTCCTGTCCCACATCTTTCCTTCAAGCACTCCTTTCACAATGGTATCGTGCCGTTTTAGGTGGCCATAGTATTGTATATGACGAAGCAAATGGACTGAGTTCCTTGAAAACTCCATAACAGTATTCAAAAGATAAATTTTGGAGATTCTAACTGAGGGTATCCAGTCCATATCCAAGCATGATTCCAACGGAGCTATCGCTCAATTTTTAAACACAAAAGCCTGGTTACTAAAGATTGACAACAATACCCAGCATATTTTTAGACAGTTTATTTGTTTTTCTGTCGTGGGGACAACTATTTCCAGAACTTTCTCTCTCGATTGTCTCATTGTTGTCCGCTCTTGGCAACGGCATGCGCCTCCCCC
>NW_004797504.1:714162-717817 GCF_000002075.1 Aplysia californica
CATCCACCCTCCCCCGCCCCCACCACCACCCCCGCTCCCTGTTCTGTTCCTTGGTGACATCTCCGAGTGGTACCCTGAGAGCAGGGACAATAGACACATAATATTATAATCTGTACCCGTTCCCCTGGGGCGGGGGAGATAGAGAAAGAGAGACAGACAGACAGAGAGCATGCCCGCTAGAGTGAAAGAACAAGAAAGAGAGAGAGAGAGAGAGAGAGAAAGAGAGAGAGAGAGAGAGAAAGAGAGAGAAAGAGATAGAGAGAGAGCCATAGAGAGCTAGAGAGAGCCAGAGTGAGAGAGGACGGGAGAGAGAGAGGGGTAGCGAGGAAGAGAGAAATGGTGGGAGAGTAGAAACAGAGAGAGGGGGGATTGAGATATATAAACAGGGAGAGGAGAGAGAGACAGAAAGAGAGTAGTGAGACAGATAGAAACAGAGTGAAACATTGGGAGAGGAACAAGGAAAGAGAGAAAGAAAGAGAGAGAGGGAGAGTGTAAAGGAAAAGAGAGAGAGTGTGTGAAAAAGAGAAAGAGAGCGAGAGAGAGAGAGAGAGAGAGAGAGAGCGAGAGAGAGAGAGAGAGGAGAAGAGAGAGAGCCAACAAAGAAGCTAGTCTATTGGCAATCGATGAACCCACACTGAAGGAATGGATTTCCAATTCCGATTATTTGTTCAGACTATTAGCCCTCTGTGAAATATTGAAGGGGATGAATGTGTTGGTGGGTCCCTCTAGATCAAAGTAGCGTACGGTACCTAAAGATGAAAAACGGGGTGCCGACAAAACAATTAGGTCTACCTTGACCGAAAGCTAGATAGAGTGCTTTTGCTGTTGGTTAATGGCGCGGACACTCAATTATATGTTTTCATTTTTGTAAGTAAACCGAGAGATGAAAGAAACAATTCAGTTCATACTGCTTTTTCTAAAGTTGACAACTAAGAGTATGTGAGATTAAATCTTAAGGGCAAATCTGCAACTGTGAATATACTTGGATATACCACCATTTCCGTTTTTTTTTTTAAAAGATAATGATAACTGAGGTGATGTTTGTGTATTTTATATTTTATGTAATGAGATCGTGTGATGGTTGGCTCTGCACTCGTCTCAGTCGTTTTCAACACAATATCTTCTCTCTTTTATTTTGCGCCTTTAACTTCTGGGCCAAATCCGGGGGTTCCGCTTCTTAGCTTAATTTACAGTGTTGAAAGAGACGTCGATACCTACACAATGAAATAACGGCTTAATCTATCAGGGAATTCGTCTCATACGAAAGCAAATGGGTCCCAACGCACTGGAATAAGGCGCTCGTCAATTTTTGGGCATGCGGGGTAATCGGTATTATCTTGAAGCTTGTTCATTTGTCTTGTTTTTTGGTTTTAAAAAAATACCCATCTAACTTTATTGGAAGTCGAGATATTTGCGTTTGTAGGACTTGGGGATCACCTGGTTTCAGAGTTATAATTAGTGAGAAAATGGCTGCCAAAATTCGATGACTTTTAAAGTTTGAGATTCCTTGGAAACTGAACATTTACATTTTGTGTACATTTAACCAACGTTTTTCAGTAAAATCCACTCAGAAATGTATTTTTTAGAATGGATTATATAAGATATCAAAACAAAAAACAATTATTCGATAACAACTGCCAATCCGGCAATAAAAATGGGGGGGGGGGCGATTTCTTTTTATTTCATTATTTTGACGAGCACTTGATTTCACCACGATACCTCACAAATACAAAAAAGCACGCTTCAAGGCGCAGCAAGCGGTAACCCGCCCCATATTGCACAGACAATGCCACTTGAAAAGCTTGTGTCAGGCAGCGCTAGGCCAAAATACCTGGGACAAAATTCACTGACACCACTTCTGAGGCCGCTCTTCCTCTTGACTCTGGTCCTGGTTACCCCCCTTGTACAAACAAACATCTCTGGCGTGCGCACAAAGTTTGCGCTTCGATTCTAACCCCCCCCCCCCCCCACCCCCACCCCCACCCCCACCCTTTCTTCTCGCCCGGGGAGGGGAGAAAATTAAATGGTGGTGGGTAAGGGTGTGCGCGTACGGGGTTGGGGTGTTTAAGGCGGTGCCAGTATCGGGTACAAGGAAAGACAAGGGCGATTTTGGAGGCTAATAATCACTCTGGGTTGACAGTCATCTGGAACTCTCCTGCCTTTTCCGTAAGTATGTCTTAGTTTAGTTTTTTAGTTTTAGAAGAGGTTTTACGGCGCTCGCAACTGCATAAGGTCATAAGAGCCCCGGAAGATTAGAAGTGTTACAAGAGAGTAACAAACATAAAAAAGAAGAAGGGGAGATAAGGACGATAGATGTTTCATAGGAAAGAAGGAGCAAACCACACCAGAGCACCTGCCAACCACTCACTAAGTATGTCTGCTATATTATCGTACCATAAGTATCTTACCTAAACGTGACTTCCGCTCTGTTGTTGCTTGTATACGTCTGATGTCTTATTTCTTGAAGCTAAAGTTAAATTGCTTGAAATAAAATTTTCCTGTGGCCTTTTTAAGATATACAGTTGCATCGTATAAAGTGATTGGAAGGTTTAAGCGCAATTTGAGACTTGACGTTGTATCTTTCTGCGACTTGCAAAACCTGTAATCCAAACAAAACGAGTTGTAAACAGGCTAAAAGAAGGTGTGCAGACCGTATCTACAGTATTCCGTAGTGGGAAAAATTATTACGATTCTTCAATATCAATCATTAAGTGAACGTTGTACAAAGAAGCAGCCTGATCAAGCACCAAAAAACAAATCTCGCTGTGGGCCCTTCTCACACCTTCTGGGGTCACTGCATATGATCAGGAAAAAATCAAGGGGATTATAATCAGTATTACTTGAAGTATCCTTATATTTTGATATGAATAACAGTGATTCTAAAAGATAAATCTGTGTAACCTTGTTGAAAAATTTACTTGGATTTCCCATATTAACAAATTTGTAAACGTAAACTGGTAAACGTTTGCCTCCTCCCCCCCCTTTAATAAAGAAAAAGAAATGACATGAACTAACATGCCCAACTTGCTGCTATAAAATTCAATGATAATAAAAGATATGACTGCTTTGTAACAAACATAGAAAATACGTTACTACATTTGAAGCAAAGGTGATGAGGGCACGCCTTTTTTATTTAGCTAAGTTTGTATCGTGCTGGACTATAGAGAGGGGAGTTCTGCTTTGAATACCCGAATTGGTATCCTTGAGCTCAGGTCGCTTTATGTTGTTTTCACGGCTTTTAACTCATTTAGCTTGATCCTATCGGAGATGAACGTGAAACTTGGCGGTCCCACCTCTAAAATGGTTGCTTTTAAGCACAAGGGGGCTATCCCGGAAAATGTTGTTTTGAGAAAATCGAGTGTAAAGGTTTGCCCCTTGTTCCGTTTCTTTAAAAGACAAGGAGACATGTGGGTCACCATGACGTCATGCATTAAAGCATTTTTAACTTACTGATTGTTGTAAGAGAGGAAACAAAAATGGGAGCCGGAAAGGGGGGGGGGGAGTGCTCGAAACTTACATTAAAAGAATACATTTCATTTAGCTATTTTCTCTTATATGTAGTAAAGTCAGGCATAAAAGTCCTTTAGCATAATATAAGTCTTTAAGATTCTGCTTCGCAAACGCTATTGTTTCGTATCTTAGTCGATAAAGTTTA
>NW_004797504.1:717917-719423 GCF_000002075.1 Aplysia californica
CACACACACACACAGACACTTATCCCCTCCCCACGCACACCCCCCCACACACACACACATACCCCCTCCCTTGGAAAAACAAACATCTTAAGCGGAGCCCGTCAAGCCTGTGACGTAGCATACTCTGTGAGAGGGCGGGGTTATTTCCCCTGTTGTCCTGGGGCGCTTCACTGGCAGTTCCGAGTCCTGTTGCAAGGGGAGATAAGGACTTAGGACTTAGAAGCTGTATCATTGTCTCTCGGATAATCAGGGATAGATCAGTTTTCTGTAAGTATTTTGATTCACTGTGAAATGCTTAGAAAGGTATAATCTCTTTACAATTAAATTAAAAAACTGCTCAAACGGGAATCGAACTCATGTCTTCTGCATGCATCGGTAAAGTGCCTTACGGTCAAACTTCAAAAGCCGGGGGTTTTGTTATTGCTTAATGGCGGGGACTAAAAAAAGATGATAAATTTGAGGATATATACAATTAAAGGATAATAAGAGACACGACTGCTTTGTTACAAACACAAAAAATGATTTACTTTATTTGGAGCAAGAGTGAAGAGGGCACACCTTTTATTATTTAGCTCAGTTTGTATAGTGCTAGACCATAGAGCGGGGAGTTCTGCTTTCAATACCCAAGTTGGCATCCTTGAGCTCAGGTCGTTTTAATATGTTGTTTTCAGGGCTTTTAACTCATTTGGCTCGATCCTATCGGAGATGAACGTCAAACTTGGAGGTCCCACCTCATGGTCACTTTTAAGCACAGGGGGCTATTCCGAAAAATATTGTTTTTAGAAAATCGAGTGTGAAGGTTTTGCCCCTTGTTCAGTTTCTTTAAAAGTCAAGGAGAGTTTTCTCTATAACCAAACAAATATACATACTATTGAAACCAAACGTTTTCTTTAGGTAGGGCAATCTCCACTTTTGGTGAAGGTCAAGATTTCTGGAAACCCTCGAAACATGGGTTAGCCCGCTGGTCGTTAAAAGCGACCAAATAACATAGCAGTGTTGAAATCGGCGTTAATCCTACAATGAGAATTAAACGTGAAAGAAGACTTATACTTTCCAACCTTCTGCTGCAGTTGAAGAACTATTTTGTATTCTTATAAGAGTAGTTTCAGTACCTTTTTTCTGAACTCCTGATGGGCCTATTGAAAGATTTCCTGTAGGTTGTTGGAACTGATATGAGCTTTAACTTGGCTCAAGACAATCTTTTTATGAAGTTTGAAAAGAAAAGTAGATTAGAAACGGACCTAGAATTCTGCAGGCCATTCTTTGACATGTTTTGTTTCTTAAGACGCGGAATAACAAATGCGTGCTTGTAATACGGACAAAAAATGTACTTGACTGGGGTGAGTCATTGACAATAGTTAAGGTATGATGAAGAAGGAGGTCTTTACTTTGCTGAAGAAAATGGTTGGGAAAGGATCGAGATTAGATGACTTTGGTGAAGATTTCAAAATTATATCCCCGTCTGAATAATTAGAGATTGACTCAAACTTTATCATCTGAATCACC
>NW_004797504.1:720841-723127 GCF_000002075.1 Aplysia californica
TCTCTCTCTCTCTCTATCTATCTATCTATCTATCCATCTTTCTCTCTCTCTCTCTCTCTATCTATCTATCTCTCCCTCTCTCTCTCTCTCTCTTTCTCTATCTCTCTCTCTCTCTCTTTCTCTCTCTCTGTCTCTGTCTGTGTGTCTCTCTCCCTCTTTTTCTCTTTTTGCTCTTTGATATTTCAACAATTATTGCTTATTGACCGCTAAGTATAAACCCCTGGTGTTTGTGCACAATCATGGAGTTTTTAGCAATGCATGCAAGATAATTATAAAATAATAATAATAGTAATAATAATAATAATCAATAAAAATAATAATGATAATAGTAATAACAATAATAATAATAATAATAATAATAATAATAATAATAATATAAAAAAATAATAATATTAATAATAATAACAATAATAATAATAATAATAATAATAATAATAATAATAATAATAATAATAATAATAATAATAATAATAATAATAATAATAATAATAATAATAATAATAATAATAATAATAATAATAATAATAATAATAATAATAATAATAATAATAATGACATGTGAGGCATCGTGGGGAAATCATTCGCTGGTCAATGAAATTGAAGATATCAGCAACTTTTTGCCAGTTTGATAAATGAATATTTCAATTTTTGTTTGTTTTTTTGGTTTTTTGTGTGTTTTTTGCTCAACACCTTGTATATCCATAGAAAAACATATTTGTGTGTGAATTTTATTGAAAAACATTTTCTAAAGGCACAACAATTAATGTAATTGCAAACTGCAATGTGTGGACGCATCACCCATTCATCCGGCCTTGCCAAGAGAGGGGGGGGGGTGTGGTAAGTGTTTTACGGCGTTGGCAACTGCATGAGGTCATTTTCAGTTGGTAAGTAAATAAGAATTTTGCCTGGGTGGCGGCCGAAGCCAACTCTTATCGATTTTTGGACCAACAAGGGATCTTTGACGTGCGCAACTTGCCCAGGGGACCTCCGAAATTGTTCACCCTTTTCATAGAAGGCTAGGTGTAGATATTTCCTACCATAAGGCCAGGGGTGTGGCTGAAAGACAGCAGTAAAAAGGATCTAAGAAGTAGCAAAAGAAAGGCGGCAGAAAGAGTAAGGAGCCCATAAGATCGGGCAAAGGAGGTGAGGGGATGGGGGCAGAAAGTGGAGACAGAAGAAGACGACAGAGCATTGCTAGAGAGCAGGAAGGGAGATGGAAGGAGACAAATTTAGAAGAAAAAAAATTATCGTCACTTTTCGGATTGCAACCCGGGACCAATGGAATAAAAGGCGAGCACCTTAACCTCAAGGCCACGACAGCCCAACCCCCCCCCCCCCCACACACACACACACACAAACACAAGGTGGTCTGTTGTGTTAGAAATAGAGAATGGGGTAACTGTTCTTTTACCACCTGTGTTGTTGCTTGTTTGTTTTCCACGAAAAAAAAAATCCTGTTCTACGAAGTGCAAATGAAAGAACATTTTTTCAACAAAAAAACATTTTGCAGATTCATTGCTTGTAAATCTTCCGAAAAAAAGTTCAACGACTGAGACTTCACGTGATGTCACTAAAGTAGCTCCCTAGCATTTCCGGCTTCTTGGAAGCACACCTCTAACTGTCAAGTGGAGTCTTTTATTTATGTCTCCCTTAACACAATCGGTGTTCTTATCGACTATCCTTCTATTGTCCTGGGTTTATTATTCTTCTCCAAACCTTTC
Source organism: Aplysia californica (assembly GCF_000002075.1). Classification (NCBI taxonomy): domain Eukaryota; kingdom Metazoa; phylum Mollusca; class Gastropoda; order Aplysiida; family Aplysiidae; genus Aplysia; species Aplysia californica. Next base: position 722,563 of record NW_004797504.1, read on the forward strand.
AGTCGATATCGACCAATTGTAGTAACATCCTGTTTGGGTGACCTATAAGTGAGTCAGTATGGTGGTTTAGACGGGCTTTGACTGTTGATCTCACACGAAAACCTCTATTTAGACTTTGTTCCAAATCGGCAACAACGGGTCATAAAGCGAGCGTTTGTATTGATTTGTTCAGTCCCCAAATTTGCATGAAAAAAACAACAACAATATTATATAAATAATAATAATAATAGATAGCATTTTTATAGCGCATATCCCCGCTCAACAGCAGGCTCTATGCGCTTTACACTATATTATTACCCCAGCAGACCATAGAACACTCCGAAACATTCTCAGCTTCCCGGGAAGCATACAGTGCAAGCAGCCGATTAAGCGCTCAAACACTAACAAACTGACAAGATCTTTCGCTGTCTATAGCCGGGTACCCATTCCCACCTGGGTGAAGTGAGGGAAATTCGTGTAAAGTGCCTTTCCCAAGGACACAACGTCGGGTCCCTGACAGGATTCGAACCCACGACCTTACGGTTGCGAGTCCGAGAGCCTAACCACTAGGCTACCGACGCCACAT
>NW_004797504.1:723227-729243 GCF_000002075.1 Aplysia californica
TTGTTTGTTTTCCACGAAAAAAAAAATCCTGTTCTACGAAGTGCAAATGAAAGAACATTTTTTCAACAAAAAAATATTTTGCAGATTCATTGCTTGTAAATCTTCCGAAAAAAAGTTCAGCGACTAAGACTTCACGTGATGTCACTAAAGTAGCTCCCTAGCATTTCCGGCTTCTTGGAAGCACACCTCTAACTGTCAAGTGGAGTCTTTTATTTATGTCTCCCTTAACACAATCGGTGTTCTTATCGACTATCCCTCTATTGTCCTGGGTTTATTATTCTTCTCCAAACCTTTCAGTCGATATCGACCAGTTGTAGTAACATCCTGTTTGGGTGACCTATAAGTGAGTTTAGACGTGCTTTGACTGTTGATCTCACACGAAAACCTCTATTTAGACTTTGTTCCAAATCGGCAACAACGGGTCATAAAGCGAGCGTTTGTATTGATTTGTTCAGTCCCCAAATTTGCATGAAAAAAACAACAATATTATATCCTGATTCTTTACTGCTGGATGTGATTACGACTATTGGCAGTGGCTTGTTAAGTACAATTTCTAGTTCTAAGGAGTAGTATTGAAAAGAAGTGAAAAAAAAAACCTATCTCAAATTCAGTTTGGTAAGAGTCTATCTAATGAGGTGAGTTCATTGGCTTGCTTTGTCCCCGATTTTGAATAACGTATAGGAGGCGAAGTTGACTAGAAATTTACGTGATTTTGTTGAACTTTGGGTCTTTTTTCCGTCATTTTGGGGGGTTTTTTCTCACTTTTTCTGAGCCACATGAGAGGCTGTGCGTACATAGAGGGGTCACGTTGCATCCTAGATCCTGGATTATCGCCTTGGGCCGAAGTCAAGTGTTATCTAAACTCAGTAGTTTTAAAGTCATGTTTACCTTTAAGGTGTGAACACGATAAGAAGATTTTATATCCCTCAGAATGTTTTGCGAGGATAATATAAATAATAGGGTTTGTTGAGGGAGTGTGGGGGGTGGGGTTGCTTTTTTGTTTTGTTTTGTTTGTTTGGGGTGGGGGGAGGGGGGTTTGGTTGAAGCACCACCATCTATGCGGAGAGTATCGAAAGACTGACTTTGTGACAAATGCCAGCCCCGCCGCCTTCAACAAAATATTTTTAAAAATAATGAACAGGTCAAACAAAATAGCTGGGGGGCTCTCGTGGTCTAGAGGTTAAGGTGTTTACCGCTGATTCAATAGGGTTCAAATCCAGAGAGCGACAGAAATTTTTCTTCTCTGAATTTTCTCCTTTCACATACTTTCCTGCTCTCTAATCATGTTCTATCGTCTGCTTTTGCCTCCACTTCCTCCCCCCCCCTTCCCCTTTGCCCGTTCCTCTGGGCTCCTGACTCTTTCTGCTGTCTTTCTCACTGTTGCTTCTCGGCCCCTTTTCACTTATGTCTTTCAGCCACACCCCTGGTTATATGGTAGGTAATACCTAACACCTAGCCCTTTCGGACAAGGACTAAAAATCTCGGAGGTCCCGTGTGCAAATTGCGCACGTTAAAGATCCCTTGGTCGGCCTAAATTCGATAAAAGTAGGTTTCGGCAGCCACCCGAGCAAAAGTCAAAATTTCCTTCCAACCGGAAAATGTTAAATGTGTCCCACGCGCTCATATGACTTTAAGCAGTTGAGAGCGCCGTAAAGCCTTTACCAAAAAAAAATCACATAAAAAACAATAAGTAGCAAAAAAGGTCACCTTGTTTGTATGCTTTGTTTTATTTCGGTATCTGTATTAAAATCATATTGTTTCTGTATGTGTTTATTTACAATTGCTCTTTCTTTGTTTTGTTTTTCTGAGATGGGAGAAGTTTAGGGTCAGTTGGGGGGTTGGGGTGGGAGGGGGGAGGATTCTGTTCTGTTCATCGGGAAAAAAATTAAATTTTGTTTGCTGAACCAATAGAAACTACTTTAAGGATTATAGATTTTAAATTACGTAATATATTATCATTACCGTTATAAAAGGGTTGAGAGCATTCCACGTCTGTAGGACAATATCATTTGCTGACATGAAAGGGTGCTGGAAGCTACTTCCAGGGCGGAAAGTTACTTACTGGAAAAAACCGTGACAAAATTAACGTTAAGGTCGTCGGTAGTCTGGTTGTTGGATTACCGGTCTCGTAATATTTCAGCAAGAATGCGGGATTGCCGGTTCGAAACTCAGTTTGGTCCGACGTTGTGTCCGTGGGAAAGGCTCTTAACACAATTATTGTTTCGTTTATTTTTTTTCATTTGGCTCTGTCCTATCGGAGAAGACTGTTGAATTCGGGCATCCTGCTTCTTGGAGAGTCTGTCTTACAGGGATGCTAAACTTATAAAAAATTCTCACTAAATAAGTACCTCTTTATTTTAATTAATGTTCATGAAACGATACCGAAAACTCATCTTGACTGCTTTCAAATTTATAATTGTCCCGTTTTGATTATAATTCTCATCGGCGCCGTTTCGTCTACTTGGATTCCCAGCCGTAATCCTGCCTGCTTGTGTTTTATTCCGTTGAACTGGACTGGCTGTGAGGTCGTGCTAAGCCAAAGTATTGTCGAAATCCAACTCGCTGGATACTGCTCCACCCCTTCCAGGCTGATACCCCTGTCAGTTTCAATCAACATTATCCCTCTGACAAGTCACGGTCTTTTGCACATGACTGACCTCGCTCACAGAGCGGAACCCTTCTCCATTGTAGGGGCGGCGACAGAACGTGACAGAAGTTATTACCTTTATTTGTTTGTGGGTTAGGGGGACAACGGACGCTTGGCAAAGGCCTTATCCACACTTAGTATTACCTTACAAGGGAGATAAAAACATTCTTTCTTTTTTAACGAGCCTGTACTCGTGATCTTAGACTAAGAATGTCCCGAACACGGCTGTACTCTACTCGTAATTGACCGTTACCCTCGCAAGCGCGCATGAATGAGTGCGCAAACAAACACAAACACACACACACAACTTAAACGAACACACACACACACAAATATACACACATACACAAACACACACACAAACACACTCACACACACACACACACGAGTGCATAATATTATGTTATGTGTTTCACAGAAATCTATACATTTTCAGTTGACCACAAAAATAATCTGAAATTGCGACTTGCATAAATTAGGGCTTAATATGATTTGTTAAAGATTAAAGTATTGAGAGATGCAACTATGGGATATTTACAAAATGTAGGCGTATACTTAGACCAACTAATGTACTGACAATCTTTTTTTCGAGCAGGGATATGCGCTATATAAATTCGCTACCTCAAAATGGGTTGTTGTTGTTTTTGTTTGTTTGTTTGTTTGTTTGTTGTGGGGTTTTTTGTGTGTAGTTTTTTTAATTTTTTAAAATTTGTTTCTTTGGGGGTTTGGGGGGGGGGGGGGGGAGTAACGGAAAAAGATCCGCCCCGATGGGACTAAAGATGAGACAGCTTTCAAAGATATTTTGAGAAATTTATTATTGTAATTGATATTATTTTTATTATCGTTGTTGCTGTTTTTGCTGTTCTTATTTCTTTTATAACTGAGACCGAAGTTTGTTTTTCTGCGCCAATATCAAGTTCTTGAATTCTCACCTGCTCTAGTTGAATTCTTTTAAAAGGGTAAGTCTTACAAGAAAATATTATAAGCAATTAGAGACTCTTTGTTAAAAGAAAAACAACCTGCCTATCTATCTATCTATCTATCTATCTATCTATCTATCTATCTATCTATCTATCTAGACAGACAGACAGACAGACAGACAGACAGACAGACAGACAGACAAACAGACAGACAGACAGACAAACAGACAGACAGACAGACAGACAGAGACAAAGAGAGAAAAATAAAGAGAGAGAAGGAGAGAGAGAGGGGGCGAGAGTACAAAGACTTAGATCTAAACGTCTTTCTCCCTATATTGCTACATGATATTAACTACTATTATTCTAAATGCACTATGATTACCCATTTGTCGTCCAACGTCTAACCTGCCTCTTAGTAAAGTTGTGCCGACCAAGGTCTACCTTTATTGCAAGTTGTCGCCAAACATTATTGCAACGCAGGCTAAAAACCTCCCCTCCAGCATTGGGTTAATCCCTGCGTTCCCGGAGCCTACGGTGTCGTTCAGCTGAAGGGCTCTCCAACAACTCTCTACGAGGATCTGCAAGACGCAGGAAAAACGACAAACCCATACTGAGAACAGAACGACCATGAGCTTGAGCTTGTCTATTGTTCCAACAGAGGTAGTAAGGTCCGAAAATGAGAGAGAGAGAGAGAGAGAGACACAGAGAGAGAGAGAGAGAGAGAGAGAGAGAGAGAGAGAGAGAGAGAAAGAGAGGGGGGAGAGAGAGAGAGAGAGAGAAAGACAGAGAGGGGGAGAGAGGGGGCGGGAAAGGGAGAAGGGGTGGAGAGAGACGTAGAAAGGGAGGAGAGAGACGGAAGAGGGGGTGAGGGAGAGAGAGAGAGAGAGAGAGGGAGAGAGAGAGAGAGAGAGAGAGAGAGGTGGGGGAGAGACGAAGAGCAAATCTAGGCAGTAACAGAACTATTAGAAAGATGTATTATTATACAGATAGTTAGATTAGTGCTCAGGAATCTCAAAACCAAGCTCGATGGTGTTATCAACGATGCCAAGTTATTGGAAAGGCGTGTCATCGCATGTGGCGTCTTTCTTAAATAAATAAGCAAAAGCCTGGCTGTTAGAAAGCGTTGAAACTTTCCTCAACATCCCAAGTTGCAAATTATCGTATTGCTGGTTCGAATCTGAAAAGTTTCTAATGCAGCCCAGCACGTATCAAAGATGTTTTTATACTTTCAGATTTAAAAACAAAAATGATAGATTAGTAATTCGAAGATCACGAACAGGTACCGAAAGAATTTGAGTTTGCCTTTTGGTCGTTTGGAAAGAAAGAAATTGAATAAAAACACAAAAAGACGACACAAAGCCCAAATTATATGTAACTTCATCTCATGCAATATAAAGCAAAGCACTATAAACCATTATCGTTAGCACCCTTGTTTACAAAACACGACAATTAAATAAACAACGGATTTGAACCGAAATTCAGTACTCTTTGAAGTGACAGCGCATAATAATATCAGAACAACTCTGTCATACTATTATTATCATTATAATTTTAACTAATGGTCGTATTGACCATTGACCTGTTTGTTGACAGCTGTATTTACTTGACTAATCCTCTGCCGCACTGGTCAAGAGCCCAGGCCAGACCGCGCTCGGGGCTAATGGCTATTTGTATTAAATAAACCTTTAAAGTGTACCGCCTACGAAGCAAAGCCTCTTCTTGCGGCTCGGTCGGCTGACGTAACTAAGTACGTGATTGTCACTGTTATAGACTAGAAGACCACACAAACCTAAATGTACTGCTATTTGAAAACTTTTTGTGGATAAAGTTTGGTGCCGAAATTATGACTTAACATAAACTTTGTGTACCCAAATTGTGATTTAATGGTCACCGCTAGTCTGCTGGTACAAAGGAAAGAGTATAATTAGCTGGAGATGCGATACAAAGGGACGCAAAGCGATTGAATTAGCCGTCTGCACAGACTTTAATACCAAAACAAATGTGTAATAATAGCTCTAATCGTACTGCAAGAACGAAGGGTGAAACCTATCCACTGCCCAATTCTTAAAGGTAGAAACGTTAATTTCTAATCAGTAAACTTATTCAAGAAGAAAGTAATGGCGTCTGAGGTATAGCAGTCAGGGGCTATACTGTCGCACACAGAAGACTCGCGTTCGATTCTCGTATGGGGAAAACTCTTTTTAAATATTTCTGTATGTCGGCTGGAATGGTGTATCCTCCCACTCAGCCCGAGTTGGCCCTGAGAGGTGGGATCGAAGTCATTCTCCTGATTAATTATCTGAATTGTGTCAATTAGGAGCATAGAAAAATCCAGCTTGAAAAAGTGTTTGTTTTGTCCTGCTGCCTGAAGAATGAAGAAGAAGAAGCAGAAGAAGAAGAAGCAGAAGAAGAAGAAGAAGAAGAAGAAGAAGAAGAAGAAGAAGAAGAA
>NW_004797504.1:729824-732794 GCF_000002075.1 Aplysia californica
CACACACACGATTGTACTCTTTCCCTGAGGAAACAAAAAGATCGAAACAGAGCTGAAATAAGTAACCTCACAAAATCTTTTACCTCTGTTTGGTGTGAGATTTTACAGCTGCCACTTATTGCCAAGTGAATTACCTGTGCAATTTGCTTTTAGATTTGTAATAGAATGTGGGTGAGTGGGTGGTTGGCGGGTGCTCTGGTGGGGTTTGCTTCTTTTGTCCTATTAAACATATCGTCTTTATCTCCCCTCTTTCTTTTTTATGTTTATTACTCTCCTGTAACACCTCTAATCTTCGGCACTTATACTTATATTACCTTATTGAGTTGCAAGTGCCGTAAAACACTTACCGAAACAAAAGAATTTGGATGTGATTGTGTAATAGTTTGCTTTTACTTACTCGCGCGCTATTAAACAAACAGAATCGATTGTATCCCTACTGAGTTTGCCTACGTGCCAACATTTATTTGTTTGCTGTTGTTGTTTGCTTTTTTCCCCCTTAGAGTTTGAAACGTCATATTATGACAAGCTTACGCAAGTTGTATAGATCGCAATACTTTGCTGTTACTGGAGTCACCTCTATTCAAGACAGATTTTCCTCCAAATAATGCTGTCTGCTGCTACAACGTCTACATTACAAATTCTTATAACTGAACAATACGTACAGTTCATCATCATCATCATTGCCTTTCTACCCTTCACCAGGGTATAGACCACGATAAACACTTTCCATCTTTCTCTATCTTGGGCTAGCATCGTGATGTTATTCCATGTTTTCCCACTTTTCTGTACAACGATTTCTGTAATTCTCCTCCAGGTTCAACGCGGTCTTCCCCTTGATCTCTTACCCTGTGGATTCCAATCCAACACTTTCTTTGTTATACGTGTATACTTGAAGCATATTACTTCGCTTTGTAGAATACAGACTTCCTGGGGTTTGTTTCGCTACCGTTCTCTAAATATAGTTTTTCAAATCAAATGAAAATATGAGAAATAAAAATATCACGTAGCAAGTTCAAATGTCACACAGAGAGTTTCACATAAAAAGTTTAAATATACAATTATTGTTACAATAGGAAATGTTAGTGCACGATTTTGCTCTGCAAGTTCAAATTATGCAAAAATAGCACATCCGAATGTAACACAGTAGGAAGCTCCATTTCTGATTTCACACTGCATGAGAAAACTTATGAATTTTTATTTTCTCGGCTTCCTCTGTATGAATTGGATTGTAGGACAGGTAAATGGCAGCACACCTGAGACTGCACACTCGGGGGAGAAAGGAAGATCTGAACAAAGAAAGCAAAAGGCTCGTGTTTTGTCCTCATAGCAGAATTGTTCCCCAGGGATTGTTATTATTTCTCTCACCTTGCAAAGCCAGGCAGAAAGGCAAGAGATTGTGGTTTACTGATAGACGGTCTGAGAAGCAACGTAGAAACGCTAAGAAGTAAAAGAAGAAGAAGAAGAAGAAGAAAAAGAAGAAGAAGAAGAAGAAGAAGAAGAAGAAGAAGAAGAAGAAGAAGAAGAATTTAAACTCTGTCGTCTGTAATCTGCAATAACTTGCCGTGCATGCTTGACCTAACTCGTTGTGGACGGACAAGCCAATAAGAACAACACGACGTTAAGCATGGACGCAAGGATCTATTCTGTTTTTTGGCCGTGCCGGGCAGTTCCACCGCCTAATCCACCCACCCTGGTGAGATCAAGTCTGGACCCTACAGTATAGACGACAGTTGATGTAACATTAGGAGCACAGGGGACACGGCTTCTGGAAGTGTAGGGGGGACAGAACAATAGCTCCGGCTGGTGGATAAAATAATAACGCTCGTGTCACGATACCCAAGCTGTGATTCTTGTATTTTTACTCTTGCTGCGATCGTTGTGTGGGGTCATTTATAGAACGATTGTAGACCAGTGTAGACATCTGGTAATGTGTAAGGAACATCTGGTAATGTGTGATGCTATAACGGCGGAACCAATTTTTTTCTGTCAAAGCAGTATTGCTCTGTGAAAAGTTCTGAGTTTCTCCAGAGTTTCGGAATAATTGGGGGTAACTGCAAAGTGAAAGTGTGACTTGGCACGTGTAGGGTAGAATTATTGTTAACAAGAATATTATTTCTGGCGTTCACTGGAAAATAATATATATTATTATGCGAAACATATTTTGGTGATTGTACCAAAAACTTTATTTCGATTGGTCTGCTCTATCAGACAGATAATACTTTCCTTATTTTGCACCCATCTCGCTAAAACACTGCCAGAAATCTCAACAATAGAAAAGGTGGACAGTTCCTAAATTCGCCCAAGTGCTTGGACATACGAGAGTTAATTCAGTTTCTTTGGAATAAAGGAAATATAATTCCTCAGGATATTCTCTTTGAATCGAAATTCTACCAAAAAAGAGCCAAGTGATTGTGCAGAATCGTTCGTATTTGGATAAAATCTATGAGTATGAAACAGAAAACTGTTGACATTTTATTACATTGATTTATTCTGAGCCGTGCTTGACTACCATGAGATAAGGCAACATTCACTGTTCATCTTGGTCCCGTAGGAAAAAATAAAGTTAATTTTTGGGAATTCACCAAAACACTTCCATAAACCAGAAAATGGCGTTTCGGTTCCGTTCCATCTTGCACAGGTAAGCAGAAACGTTAATTTAATCCGGGTTTTTTTAAAGATAGTTTAGCAGGTTTTTATATATTGATTTGACAATTCATATTTTAGTGGATTATTTGGAGATACTCAAATTTAAATATCTGACAACCTTAAACGGATTGTAATTGGCTGTTGCTGTTGTTGTTGGGTTTTTTTTTATTGTTGTTGTTGTTGTCGTTCTTTTTGTCCTTGCTGCTGTTGTTGTTGTTGTTGTTGTTTTTGTTGTTTTTGCTGCTACTCAACTACTGTTGCTGTTGCAGTTGATGTTATTATTGTTTTGTTGGAGGGTTTTTTCGGGGTGGGGGGGGGGGGGGA
>NW_004797504.1:736262-737779 GCF_000002075.1 Aplysia californica
AGAGAGAGAGAGAGAGAGAGAGAGAGAGGGGGGGCGGGGAGGAGACAAAAGGACAGACAGCAAAATCCACACAACCAGCTGCTTCGTTTTCCTTTGCTCAAATTTGAACTTTGACTTTTAGACGCCTTTTGTAAATGTTATGCATGATCCTCAGACGAGACATGGATTTAGAAGAGAGTCTTCTCTTCCAAGAATATCGAGGAAAAGAATAACATTTTTGTCCTACTCAGATCTGAATCAAGATCTTTCGTTTGCTTGCCATAATTGTACCCTTATACATCAGTTAGTCCAACTGGTATAAATATTTAATTTTTACAAAATAATGTTGTAACTAAACTTAGCCATTGCCAGGGGAGCAGCTTTTTAACTCTTCGTCGTAGTATGCCAAAGACACGAGTTCAACTATTCCCTAGAGGGGTAGTATCTTTCTATCATTCATTCCTATTCTTAAGATGCATTTTGTATTTACCATGTGATAGATTATCTAGAGGGTGTGGTGGCGGAGCGGTTAGAGCGCCCGTCTCCGAAGCGGAAAGCCCGGGTTCAAGCCTCGGTTCGGAGATGGATTTTTTTTTTGCCCCCTCATGCCCACCCAGCACTAATGGGTACCTGGCTTCGAGTTGGGGAAGTAAAGGTGGCGTGGAAAGGAACTGGTCACCCTACCACAATAATATTATGTCGAAGACCCAGGAAGTTGTTTCACTTACAAGGCAATTCACAATGTCCAGATCGGATGCGGGAACAACTGTACTTTAATAGATTATCTCCCTCTGTGTGTGGAGATGCTGCATCCTGCTTGAAAAAAATGGTGATATTGTTTAGGTTTAACTCCCCTATCAACATTTATAGGTTATTTAAGAGGCGGGACCTCCGAGGTTGACGTCCATCTCCGAAAGGACCTGGCCAAGTGGGAAATTCGTGTAGAGTGCCTTTCCCAAGTACACAAAGTCGGACCGAGCTGAGGCTCGAAGCCCCGAACCCGCAACCTCACGATTACACGTCCGGTAGCCTAATCACTATACATAGGCTACCGACGCCACCCCTCCCATTTGACATGGATTAACCCTCACAGACAATGTCAAAGCTGTCCGCTTCCTAAAAGACTTAATAAAAGCGATTACTAAAACACCATCCAGCACAACGTGCCTACATAAAAAAAAAAAAATTCGATGACAACAAGGCTAGAGGGCGACCGAGAAAGACCTGGAGTCAGGGAAACACTAACCACCCACGGTACCCCCTTAACCCAAGCTCACGCCGGCTGCCTACAGAGAGACGTCTCTTTCATTCCCGCGACACCCAAAAGGGTATAAGCGGTGGATAAAAGTAAAAGTAAAGTAAAGTTTTCAAAAGGGGGTAAACTATTTGCAATAAAGAGGTATAATCTCATTTGTGTTTTATTTCTTTTAAATTTTAAAATTCTGTGTACAGGGTTCTGTCCCGTGACAAGATGGAGGACGAAATTCTGAACCGTAAGGATGACTCACGGCCAGCATTTGCCAGACCCCCGTGTGAGT
>NW_004797504.1:739337-741302 GCF_000002075.1 Aplysia californica
CGAGGACTTGATTATTTTGAAAGATAATCATTCCACAAGAAACAGGCACATTGTAACCGGCCAACTGTAGCCAAGCGGGCATGGTTAATGGTTATCACCCTCATCTAAGGGTCAAGTCGTGTCCGTTGTTTGTCCTCATGCCACCTGGATTTTAGAATAGACTGAACAAACTCGCCGTACATCAAGAATCGACATCGCAACGAGCCGATCAATCCTTTAATCGAATATCGATCGTTTCGGTCCGTGCTATTGTTGACTCTGCTCTGCTTGGTAAAGTGCCTTGGTGTGTCTCTGAGATCGTCGGCACGTGAACTAAGAAAGTTCATGACACTAGAACAACAACATTTCCATTTTATGATAATTAAATCCCACCACAACGGGTTCACAACTTTGCATAGACTTGGCCTGGGCGCACCCATGATATGCAATCTTAAATTTAGGTTCAATGAAGCTACCCGTAGGGCTTTTATCCTGGTGGCTTCATTGAATATCGGATGGTATTGTTTAGATCTTGAATTACACCTGGAACGTATAGTATATCATCGTTTACAAGTAGAATGTTCCCTTCTTTGTGTGCACACCTACAAGTTGAAAACGAAGACAACAGTTATAGATTAATTTTAGATTATATCAGTATAAGCAAATTCCCACTCACACAAGCTACATTTTTAAAATAGAAAAGAAAGAAACATTAATTCATTTCATTTGTCCCCCTTAAGCGATTTTTCTTTACAAATGAATACACAAAAGCAGAGCTGTGATAAGTATTATTTACAGTGCACAATGAAGTAAATGCTACGAACTTTTCTTAAAGTCGAAATAGAGTGTCAAAGCAGCTGTCAGCATTGACGTGTCGTTACTGTACGAGTTCTCTGTGTACTAGATGCACAATTATAATTATGAGAACCAGCTTTTCCTGGAAAACATTAAAAGCTAATAATATTTTGTTTTCATTTTCAATTAATTCTTCAGAGAAAAAAAAACCGTTTGCAGGACATAAAACTTTCGAGTGTCATGTCCACGAATCATACCCTAAGCTACAACCTTTTTCGGCTTAAAACTAGCATTACATTTCAATTCTTTAGATCATGAGAATGGAATCTCGAACCCCTGCAGTGAGTTTGGTGAGGCATAGGGTTTGGAATATCGTGCACTGGCCTCATGCTGTGCCTGCATTTTCCCAGCCTGTGATTAGCAAAATTCCATGCAGTCTTCTCTTTATATATCAAGATACAGCTGCTTCAGTGAACTTAAATACGACTGGATCAACCACCCCCTCCCCCCTTTGTATTCATTTGTTTAAAACCTGTGGCTGGAAAATGATATCAAACATCAAACGCAGTCTCTTCGTTCATGCAAACAAAGTGCAAAGTCAGTATAATGTCCATTAATATGAGCGCTCAATTTGCCTGGTTAAATAATGCGTTGCTTATTTTGTGCATGTCTTTTGTCTGTTGGTCTAAATAGACCTAACTCCTCCACTTCCAAGGATCACTCTGTAATCCAATCCGAGGGTACTGGGCAGTTGTGCGTAAAGCACTGAGGGAGTTAAGGTATTCTTAGGGCAAGGGACAAAAAAAAGTCATCTGTTCCTCTCGAGATTACAGGTCTATTGTTCTGTCTCAGCTTAATCTACGTCAACCCAGGAGACTTTTGTCTACTAGGAGGCAGATACAAAGAAGACGCATTACCAGTGTGCCCTACCTCTGGGTTGTTGGGGAGGCCCTTGAAAACTTTACAACACTGGATAACACACACACTCATTGATTTTCTGTTTACGTCCCTTTTTTGTGAGTGTTTTTTAGGTGTAGGTGTGCCCGCTTGTCTTTTCTTTCGTCTATCGAAACGTATCCGAAGTCGTAAACTATTCTGGGCTGGGACCACTACAAGGTTGTAGTGATTTTTTTAAGAATGAGATATACGATCTGGTGCAAATTCTTCGCTCTCTCTCTCTCTCTCTCTCTC
>NW_004797504.1:741402-742689 GCF_000002075.1 Aplysia californica
TCTCTCTCTCTCTCTCTATCTCTCTCTCTCTCTCCTTAGGCCCTTATCTAGTTTATCGAACTTCAACTAGCTGTAGGTACTGTCAGCAAATATCGTCTCGGAGAAAATGACACACGACAACGTCAGCCACTTAAACCTTGGGTGCGTATTTATTGGAGCGAATGGTGAAAGTTGGTTAAAGTTGGGAGGGGGGGAGGGGAGTTCTTCTTTGATGAAACTCTGGATTTGCTAATGTCTTGGCGGATTTCTTCCGTATTGTTCACATTAAAAAGTTTCGAAAATAGTGCAGACGGAAGTACAATAAGAATGTGTCTTGAAATGTGTTTCCTTTATTTACAAGAGAGGGAGCAGGCGGAGGAGGAGGAGGAGGAGGAGAAGGAGGAGGAGGGGGAAGGAGGAAGAGAGGAAAAAGGAGCAGGAAGAGAAGGAGGAAGTTGCTGAAGAAGAGTTTTAGAAAGGGGTAAAAAGAATGAACATAACAAAACACTTTATTCTTAATTACAAAAAGTGGGAATACCTAAAATAAACAGATAGAGTCTAATATATACAATATTAGGTTAATGAGACGAAGTCGGCGACTTATTTCTTGTTATTTCAGTGCACACGCCCTTTAAGGGTGTTGCAGTGGGTGGTTGGTGAGTGTTCAGGTGATTTTTACTCCTTCTTTCCTATCAAACATCTATGGCCAATATCCCTCCTCATTTTCACCGAATGCAGCATTTCTTTCCTGATCTTCAGCACTTACATGACCTCATATTTGCTTTGAAAGTGGCGTGAAACTCTTACTAACACGTAATCTATCAAAATGAACCTGTTGTCTCTTAGCATGTGCCTCAAGTCTATTCGTTTTCCTCTATGGAAATCCATTTCATGCTGTAACGATTTCCTGAAATGTAAATACTGAGGATATTTTCTGTAAAGATTAATCTCCTACATTGGATTATCTCTTTCTCTTGTTTCTTTTAAACGCTTAAATACATGTCGTGTACTACTCAGATTCTTTATAATGGCGTGGACTTGCTCGATCTAGCCCTAGCCTGTCTGAGTCTACCCCAGGATGCAGCATCCCAGCAGCCTGGCGCTGACGCAGAAACTTGATAATTTTTTTTTTTAATGTTCCACTCAGAAACAAGCTCACTGCGCAACGGCAAAGAGCATAACAGATTATCCATGGAACTAAGACAAACAAGAACACTTTGATAGCTTCAAAACACATCTTAAGCATATTCTGTTCCTTCATGGAATATCCTTCATAAGCTTTTAGCATTATTTTTTTAAAAATTATAA
>NW_004797504.1:742818-747818 GCF_000002075.1 Aplysia californica
TGTGTGTGTGTGTGTGTCTGTGTGTGTGTGCATAAATATATATTGCATGAGAGGAAAGGAAGTAGTAAGAAAGTTTTTGAACAAACAAACAAACAAACAACAACTACAACAACAACAACAAACTGTACCCTCGCATACAGAAACTGAACTCAAGCATTCTTTGCGACTCATAAAAAAGCCCCATCCCTACACAAGGGCGGTTACTAAAATATCAAGGAAATTAGATGGTTACGTCCCTTCCTCCCTTTGTATGTTCATGTATGTAAACGCATGCTCCGTATAAACACACGCTTAGGGGCCTTCCCAAACACCGTGCGTTTAGGCGGAGACTACTGTGTTAGATCTGGCACAGGTCATTATCTGCAGGGTGTTTGTGTATCTACTTGACTTGACCAGTCCTCAGTAATACAGAAGTTTTAAAGCTACCGTGTCAAGAAAGATTGAAGAACAATGATATTATCCGAATTCCGTTTTAGATTTTGTACTTTAAGACAGTTATTGCTATTGCTTGCAGACTGTAAGGGCATCAAATTGGACTCCATCCGAATAACACAGAGGTTTTAGAGGATCCGTGCAGAGAAATGAATGGAGAACCATGGTGGGCTATGTCTGTTTTAGACATGGCACTTAATGACGGTTATTGTAATTGTTTGCAGCTGTATGGGCATAGGCTTGGACTACACCTGGATAGAAGATTTAGAACATTTGAGCGGAGAAATAGATTAAAAATACGATGTCTGTATTAGATCTGGCACTTAATGCTGGTCATTGTAATTGTCTGCAAGCTGTTTGGGTACCTACCTGGACTTGACTAGTCCTGAGAAATACAGAAGTTTTAAAGCCACCGAGAGGAGATTAATGATATTAATTATTATGCGATTTCTGTTTTAGATTTTGTACTTAAGGACAGTTACTGTTTTTGCTCGCAGACTGTAAAGGCATCAAATTGTACTCCAACTGAATAATACATGTACAGAGGTTTTAGAGGATCATCCGTGTGGGGAAACAAATGTAGAACCATGGTGGGCTATGTCTGTTTTAGGTTTGTAACTTAAAAAATACCCCCCCCCCCAAAAAAAAAATCCCCTGGACATAAATACCGGAACTGAACTCATGCTTTCTGCGCGACTCATAAAAAACCCATCCCTACACAAGGAAATGAGATGGGTTGCGTCCCTTTTCAAATGTTCATGTAAAAGTGGTTATTGTAATTGCTTGCAGGCTGTATGGGCATCTACCTGGATGCACTGGACGCCAGACCCGACAAGACACAGACGGTGGGCTCCCAGCATGCCTTCATGATGTCTGTCATGGATAAAATGCTTGACCATCTCAAGGCCCTGGACCTGTCAGTGGTCAAGGGCGCGATGGAGACCCGGCATATCGGTGACGGTGTTATACTGGAGGGGTTTAAACTAGGTCAGTATGTGTGTGTGAGTGGGGGGGGAGGTTGTGTGAGTGTGTGCGGGGGGGGGGGGGGGGAGGTTGTGTGTGTATGTGTCTGTGTGCGCGTGTGGAGGGGGAGGGGTAAGTTTTGTGTGTGTGTGTGTGTGTGTGTGTGTGTGTGTGTGTATGTTTGTGGGGGAGGGACGGGGGAGGGGTAGGTTGTGTGTGTGTGCTTGGGTGCGGAGGGGGAAGTGAGTGAGTGAGTGGGTAGGTACATATTGTGCGTGTGTATCCGTGTGTATGTTTGAGTATGTGTGCGTTCGTGAATATATGGATTATGAGTGTGTGTGCGCGAGCGTTCGTGTGCGTGTTGGTGCATGCTTCTGTGTGTGTGTGTGAGAGAGAGAGAGAGAGAGAGAGAGAGAGAGAGAGAGAGAGAGAGAGAGAGTGAGAGAGAGAGGGAGAGAGAGAGAGAAAGAGAGAGAAAGAGAGAGAAAGAGAGAGAAATAGGGAAGGGGTGCGGGTAAATCATTTCCCACCCTTTCTTTCACTTTCACACTTACCTTTCTATTTTCAGGATGTATCTTAGCCGTCACTTTCGACAACCCAAAATCTCTTGACAACCTTTGGACTCTCCATGTCAAAAACCGCCTGTCAGCAGCCTTCCAGGACATGATTGTTGACAAGGCGTTGCTACGGGCAACGAACACGGTGAAGATTACACTCCGCGCTAAACTATGGGAGGATGAGTACAGGAACTGCCAGGGAGAGATGAAGGCGAGACCCACCGGGCGAGTGAAGCTGAAGAGTCAAGGTAAATTGGCCGGTTTTAAGGACAAGCGGGCTAACCCAGATTTCGGGGGTTTCCTTGTGTTTAAAAGCGACCGATTACATGACGCATTCTTTCTCTTAGGGCTTGTTTCTATACCGCTTTTGGCGTCAGTGGTCTAGTGGTTAGATTGTTAATCTACGTGTCTGTCAATCTATTAACCAGTGCGTGTGTCAGTGTGTGTATGACTATGTGTGCATCAGTGTGTGTGTGCGTGTGCATGTGTGTGTGTCTGCGTGTGTGTATGTGTGTTTTGTGTGTGTATGTATATGTGCGGATGTGCGTGTGTGTGTGTGTGTGTGTGTGTGTGTGTGTGTGTGTGTGTGTGTGTGTGTGCGTGCGCGCGTGTGTGTGGTGTGGTGGGGGAAGGGTGCAGAAAGCGTATGCAATTGGTCACAAGTGGCTCT
This sequence comes from Aplysia californica, assembly GCF_000002075.1. Taxonomy (NCBI): domain Eukaryota; kingdom Metazoa; phylum Mollusca; class Gastropoda; order Aplysiida; family Aplysiidae; genus Aplysia; species Aplysia californica. Next base: position 745,441 of record NW_004797504.1, read on the forward strand.
GCGGCGAGTGATACCTTTGTCTCTTTGTGTCCGTCTCTTAAACTTCCACCATTGATCTGCCCCCCCCCCCCAACTCCCCTCTCTCTCTCTCTCTCTCTGTCTCTGTCTCTGTCTCTCTCTCTCTCTGTCTCTCTCTCTGTCTCTCTCTCTGTCTCTCTCTCTCTCTCTCTCTCTCTTTCTTTCTCTCTCTCCCCCCTCCTCTCTCTCTCTCCTTCTTGTTTTCTCTTTCTATATCTCTCTCATCCTCTCTCTCTCTTTTGGCTTTTTTGCTATGGAGTTTCCCATCACCCTATTACATGTATAATAATGCTTCATCCTACACAGAAAGCGACTTGGCCATGGTCCAACGAGTACAAGCACACTGCAAAAAGATGTCAGAGGTCATTCTTCAAGCACGTGACATGGAGAGCAAATTTGAGCACGGACTGGGCGAGTTCATGCTTACTGTCAAACGCACGTTCCCCCAGTCCACCACAGTCATACGCAACGTGAAGGAATTCGAAACCAACGTCAAGATGGCTAAGGGTGTGCAGAAGGGAGGATTTGACAACATCGACCATTTCTTCACGGCAGTCGAGTTTTTCCGCAAGTGAGTGGGGGTCAAATTTGTGAAGCAGCGTTGTGGAATCAGGCTCTCGTCAATTTTTGGGCATATTGAGTTATTGGTATCATTTTAAAGCTTGTTCATGTGTCTTGCTTTCAAAGAAAAAGATACCCATCCATCTTCAATAGAAGTGGAGATATTTTAGATTGAAGGAGGTGGGGGTCACCTGATTTAAGAGGTAAAATTAGCGAGAAAATGGCCGCCAAAACTTGGTAAATTCCCAAGCTGGAGAGTCCATGGAAACTGTAAATTCATATTTTTGTGCCTTTAATCAACGTTTTCGGTGAATTACTCAAAGGAATGTGTTTGTAAATGGGCATAAAAGGTGTTGAGCCAAAAAACAAAAATTTGATTAAAATTGCTAAGCAGGAAGAAAAATGCTGTTTTCTTCGATTTCATTATTTTGAAGAGAGCCTGATTCCACCACGCTGCCCCACATGTATTGGGCGTGGGTCTTTGGGCACGGAGTCAGTTGGTGGTAGACATTTTACCTTTTTTCTGTTTGTTTGTCTTTTGTTTTTGCGATTTTTTGTTTTAGATATATATATATATATATATATATATATATATATATATATATATATATATATATATATATATATATATATATATATATATATATATATAGAGAGAGAGAGAGAGAGAGAGAGAGACGGGGGGGAGGGGCAGAGAGAAAGAGGGAGAAAGTGTGTGTGTGTGTTTGTGTGTGTGTGTGTGAGAGAGAGAGAGAGAGAGAGAGAGAGAGAGAGAGAGAGAGGGAGAGAGAGAGAGAGAGAGAGAGAGAGAGAGAGAGAGAGAGAGAGAGAGAGAGAGAGCGGGAGAGAGAAGGAGATGGAGGGGAGGGGGACTTTTAAGAGGGAGTGAGACACGAGTATGGACAGAAGAAAAGACACATTTGGTAGGCAAATTTTCCAGTCTGTCACGGGCCAATCAATGCTGAGGAGCTAACAGCATCCCAGCTGAAAGATGGAGACACATAATACTTTGCCCGCTGTTTTATTTCCAAAAAAATTCTGAAATTATGCAAACTGAGCCCAAAAAACGTGAAATTGTGCGATTTTGTTAATTTTTACAAAAACTGAAAAAGGAAAATAATCAGAAATGTTGCAAAAAATTATCAAATTTTGCTAAATTATGCGGGGTGCATAAGTGAGAGGCTTGCTTGATTTATAGACAACAAAATTTAATAAATATAAAATGTCCATCATCATCATCATCATCATCCATACATAATAATACACTGACACTATTCTCCTATTGAACCAACAGGGTATTTCTCGAAGTTGAGAAAGAACTCATCCACCCACTGTGTCAAGTGAGGGCGCTGTGTGAGAACGACAACCAACAGAACCTTAAAAAGACAATGAAGAACGCATGCGCAGAGGTCCTGGCCATTCTCAAGCCGGATGCAGACCTTCAGAAAATTCGCCACAAGGAGTGGGGGCCTAAAGTCTTACAGCGGGAGCAGGGCCTCTTCTACGGACTCATCAGTCTCATACCCATCAGCTTAGACCGACTCACGACCATTGACGTCAGCATAGATGAATACGTCAACGATTTCCCAGAAATGGCTAGCAAATGATTCTTCGTTTATTATGTGAGAGGGGTTGGTTGTTTTTTTTTCTATGGACACTTTGAAACTTGTACATATTATTTCTAGCTTTAACCCTTCCAATCCCAGCCATTTTTGTGCACTCCCTAACCCCAGTCATAACCAATACAGCAGTATTTCAGTAAAATAAAAAAAAGAGGCATGCCTTCTAAAAAGTGATGT
>NW_004797504.1:749755-767499 GCF_000002075.1 Aplysia californica
ACTGCAACATAATTTGTGTGCGGTTGTTTTTTTTGTTTTGTTTTTTTATAAAGGGTTGTTTTTTTTGTGGGGGGGAGGGGGGGTTGTACAAAAGACAGGCCACACCACACCACAACGACCATCCAAATTCAAAATAAAAACCTTTCGTGTATTCCAGAGACATCTATACGAAAAAGTCCATCGATTTGTCTTGAAGTCCGAATTTGGCGTGCACATTGCCACACATTGAAATTGAAAAAAAATCACATTGTCATTTGTATTGCTTAGATCTCAGCAACCTCTTTATCACTGCCCATAGAAAAAGTTTCATTTCTCAGCAATTCAACCCAAGAAAGAGCACGCCACTTTGTAAGGTGGTTAAAGTGGTAAATTTTAAATTGGCAAACCAAACCTGGGTTTACCTCGAAGTCATCTCACTGAACTGCTGGGCTCGAAACCGAAGGTGATGGGTTCGAATCTCGTCAAGGGCTGATAGTGTGTCCACTGGAAAGGCACTGCACTTTATACGTTCGTAACTCTTCTACATTTCGCCCAGATAAGAATAAATAGGTAGCCGGTAATGCCTACTGCATAAACGAGGAAACAATTAATTGTCCTTGAAACGATTAATACTGCGCTAAGGACTCCGACCCAAGCGAACATGACATGGTCACTGTGCTAGCTCTGGCTTCATTGGATTATTAAAAATGTATAGAGATCAACGGTTGTTATTTTCAAAAGAAAACATGTTTCTGTAGGTATATATAACACTTCATGCCCGTGAACTAAATAATATTGTCGATATTACAGAACAGGGCAAGGTACTTCTAGGACAGATTTCGTACATTCTTTCTTCTTTTTCGAGAGTTTTACGGCACTTGCAACACAATAAGGTCATATAAGTGCCGAAGAATAGATGTGTTACAAGAGAGTAACATACAAAAAACGGAAGGTGTAGAGATAAGGACGATAGATGTTTGATAGGAGAGAAGGAGAAAACCAGACCAGAGCACCCGTCAACCACCCACCTTCTTTCTTCTTCTTCTCGTAACCCTGCCAGAACTTAGAGAAGGTTCTGAGTGTAAGTTGTAAGATTTCCATCTCACACTACTCACAGTGCAGTGCAATTAACTTTACCTACACAGCATAATATATTATATCTAAATAGAAGGTAGAATCATCTCTGTCTGACAGGCAGCCACGTTTTCGAAGGAACTCTCAACTCTAAAAGGACGAAGCATACACACATATTACAATAATGTCTGATCAGCAGCATATCAAAGTCAAATTTGTGGCACAGTGCGAACCACCGTACATAGATCAGAAACGCGCATTTGCATAATATGTCAACTTTATACATGTAGTACATGTATGCATGTTGTTGTCCGTTGTTTTAACCCTGAGATAAAGACAACAGAACTGCATCACATGCATGACTAACAAAGTAATGCTTTCTTTTGTTTTTTGTTTTAGTAAGAGTTTTACGGCACTTGCAACACAATAAGGTCATATAAATGCCGAAGATTAGATATAATTATGTTACAAGAGAGTAACAAACACAAAAAAAGGAGGGAGGAGAGATAAGGAATATAGATGTTTGATAGGAAAGAAGGAGCAAACCACAGCAGAGCAACCGCCAACCACCAACATGCTTTCTTTTTAAAGAACCTCAGAACAGCATGTCTTCCAACATTGTCGATAGACCAGAACGCGCGTCGTCAGGGAGTTCAAAAGAACGAACTACTCACTACATATATGAACATCCAAGAAACTCCACACTCAGTCAGTGCGTATTGTGTGTCACAATGATTTTATTGTCGGAGAGAGAACGCCACTGGCTAACACAAAAGCCAACATTTCAAAAAAGAAAAATGTACATAAAAATCGGGCGCTTTTCTTTAACTTTATAAAATGAAGATACTTGTCGAAATAATGTGTGTGGGTTTGCAATAAACTTAATAATACAGATATTTATGGTTTTTGTGAAGTATATACAGATGTACAATCAGACAGGGCTGGGTATATATTTTATACAAAGTACTGGCCACCAGTTCATGGGGTACAAGGAGGTGAAGGACAAACAATTTCATAGCGCGAAAAGACCGACAATACTTCCAATAACACAGCAAAGTCACTGGGTTCGAATATTCAATAACAGCCACGAAAGACGGAGCGGGTCAAAACAATTGCAAGAGAGTGTTAGAGAACTGAATTCCTTCTTTCTGCTAATGTTTTTGTGGTCCGGAAAATTGGTGAAATTGTATAGGATTAACGCCCCTATCAACACTATTAGAAGGTTATTTAAGAGGCGGTTTTGTGGTCCTCACTGCAATAACTTTTCCTGTTTCGATAAAGTACATCAAGTCATTTCGGTAAGAGGGCATTACAAGTACAAGTTCAGGAAGACAAATGTGAGGCCTGCTGACAAAATGAGTTACTTCTCGCAATCCAAGAATGGAGATATCGGGCCGAAAATCAACTTTTGGGGTCAGATTTATAGATTTTTCGTTGATGCCATTTTGTTCAAGTCTACCATGTCTTTTATTATTCCATACTAACAAATTGTACAAACACCATCTATAATGATGATGTATCAATTCCTATACGGCTAAAATCCCAAAGAAATAACTCTTTTTGTCAGCACACCTCACAAATGTCAACTTTAGTACTTTAGACCCTGTTTTCTCAATGCGTTTTGATCCACTATGGGCTGTCCATTAAATATTGTCACTCCTCTGCCTATGCCATTCATTAAATTTCTTGTTCCCAGAATCTTATCTTATTACATGCTGGCGAAGTAAAAGAATTTTCCATTGATAGCAAGGTTATTTTACAATCGAACCTGCTTTAACAACTACCAGTCCTAAGCAATCATCTGCACGAACGACCACTTCTCACATTCTCCATTGCATTTTTACACTATTATTTAAATGACAATGTCCAAGAGGACATCCTGTATAAGATGGCCACTTTTCTTGACAATGAGTAGTCGTCTTGGAAAGGTTTGACTCAACTTCAAATTTCGAACTTGCATCCTAATTTGAAATGCTGTGTATCAGCATACAGTGAGAGATTTTGAAACAAGAAAGACAGGGTAAACTTTGAAGGGTGGTAACTGCAAAGGCACTGTGCCATACAACTTTTTACACCCCCTACATCCCCCCCCTCCCCCTTAAAAAAAAACACAATAAAAGAAAACAACAACAAACACCCTGACAAATTTCATCCATACCTGACACATTGCAAAGGACAAGTCTTTCATAATACTATATGGCACAGTATGATAAAGCACGTGGAAAAGAATGCACTAGCCATTTGAAAACTGTTCAAAGCTGACCAAAATTAGGTTGATGAAAAAAAAAAAAAAGAAGCACACTTTGCCAGGTTTGTTTAAAAGAAATTCAGGTACATGATGTAACAAGAAAAGGATGGTCGATGATAAAAAGTAGACACTGCACACAAATACATTAGACACGTATGTCGTAGGATCTAGTCTGACACTAACCACTAATACAAAATGGTTTTGTTTGAACAATTGACATAAATGTCAACACAATACTGGTCATTTGATTCCTGAAAAAACCAAGATAAGGCAAACAAACCAGACATATAAGAAAGATCCCACCACGGGTATGGTTCAAAATGTCTGCACTAAACAAAATAGTAGGAAAACTCTAGACTGACGGTTAATAATACATTTTAAAATTTTTCTGAAATTCTCAACTGAAAGCGTACATACCAGACAAGCAGTGGCTTATAGTGCACATGTACTACATCAGTATAGTACTTATACAGAGCTGTTTTTCGACTCCTATCCAAAACAGCTGGGTACGTCTTTTAATTAAAGGTGATGTCCCCCACGTACATGAACCGGGGCTGCGTGTGCTCACTCTAGGATTCTGAACCTCAAGGGCAAGACATGCGCAGTTCAACAGACAGGTGAGCACTTTTCTAGACTCACGTGGAGACCCTTTGAAAATCATCGGCATGGGCGGCGTTCTCCTGTCCAAGTAGACAAATGGAGATACTTGATATAAAAAGCCTCCCCTCTCAGGAATCAAACTCGCATCTTCTGCATGCAACAGTTTCTAACCGCTAAACCATATATCAGAAGTATCTGGAACCCTCTTTTGGGCAATGTGTGAAGATGAAAACTTTACGCAAGGAGGAAAAAATATCATCACGCTTTTCACACATCCAATTTACTCCTTCCCTACCCAGTATATCGAATTCAAAACCATAAAGCCACTCAATCCAATGAAAACAGTGAAACATTTTACTGTCAGCAGAGGGCTCATGCTAATATGTCCTTTTGGCTTCAGTAAACAATATTCCATTATCATTGATTATCAAAAACAAACACCCAGAATCAACAACTGCCTGGACATAATAAATGCCAAGTAGAAATGCAGATCAATGCCTGAGCTTTACTTTTGGAAGGGCGGCTGTCAGTGAAAAGCAGCACAGCAAGAGATTCAGACAACCAAAAGTAAGCGAGATATGAACAATATAATTCTCAGTATATACAATACAGTCAAAGCTACTCTACAGGCCAGCTGACCAAGACAATCACCCAAACAAATGACCACTTCAAATTCCGCCTCCAACCACCCCTACCCACACCCCCTCTGTATTTTTACTATAATATAACAACACTGTCAAAGACAAACACTTTTCCCTTCGACAAAGGGTAACCTTCTTGGACAATACCAACCGTGTTTTAGTTGGAGTTTTATAGCAATTACAAAACAAATTAGCCACATATAATAAATGCCAAATTTCATGTGTACAAATATATCATACAAGTCCGAGTCACTATTAAAAAATGACCACTGTTGGAGTACCTCTTTTCCCCAATCCATGACCAAAAAAAAAATTGAGAATTTGGTTGAAATTAATTTAGAAACACCAAACATATACACATTGATGTGGAATCAGTCAAAGTCCAGAACTTTGAGAAGCAAATGATGATGAATCAGAGCAACGGGTTTGTTTTTATTGCATCGGTTATTCAGTATGCCCTTAGTAAAGATCAGTCATGAATAAATATCCGATAAGAAACTGAAGCTGTATTTACAAATAAATGAAACATAAAACAGGTTTCAGAAAACATTCCTGTGATGATTTCAACATACGCTTCCATCAATTAAATCGAGGGAGTTACAAAGAAAATACGTGTCATGCTTTACGTCATTAGCTCTTCATGTTCGGCGCGCCACTTCACCTTGCACATTAAACATACCCAAAATGTCAACATGCCACTTAATGTGGCTTTCAATGTTCACTTTATATTCAGGGGCTTTGTGCAAAAAAAAAAAAAACCGACACTATACAGGGAAATCTTACATTTGTGGAGGTAACTTAAGAATGGAAGTATACAAAAGTTTGTGGTGTTAGAAGCGCGTTTAGCTTTAGCAAGAGTTTTATGGCGCTTGCAACACAAATAGAGGACATACCTTTTGGTTAAGAATGAAGTGTAGTATCGGGATATCTGTTCCTGACTTTTCAGCCTTGTGCCGAGTTTAGAATGGGACATTTTTGCTACACGTGTCATGGTAGTCAGTTTCGTACCTTACTCTTTTTTAATCACGGGAAGTAAGCGCCCCGTATGCCATGGGCTTTTGGTTAATGTTACTCACTTCGGGGATCAACATAAAAAGTCAGACACCGCACCCGGGCTCATTAGATTGCTTGGTGTCGTGTGTGTTCGTCTCTCCAGTTTACAGTCGTGTGTGTATTTCGACTTCTTTTTAACATAGATGGATCTTTTTCCAACCAAAGGAAGGCAAATGAACAGGCTTTAATATGGTACCAATAACCTCACATGCCCAAAAATTGGTGAGGGCCTGATACCACGTCTTGACACTTATACGAACTAAGGGTGATGTTGCAGTGTGATGACCTCACAATTTTTGGTGTGGTAATTCACACATTCAATATAAACTGACAGCTTCCCTCAATGAACAAAAGACAAAGGGTGTTGACTTTGAATGGATATGCCATAACCAAAGAGAAAGGGGAAGTATTAAGCAAAACTTCCAGTCCAAAGACAGAGAATGAGTCTGGAGAGAACAATTATTCACACAGACCATTGAACAAGTATTTTTATTTTAACACACGGACGTCTTTTCCCCTCTTCCCCTCTGTGTACAAAAACAGGAGCAAACCCTAAAAAATATATATAACACACGGTATACAAATGGTGAAATAGTAGTTACATATATAGCTGCTTTTAAGCACAAGGGGGCTATCCCGAAAAAGGCTGTTTTGGGAAAATTGAAGGTAAAGTTTTTGCCCCTTGTTCAGTTCTTTTAAAAGACAAGGAGAGTTTTCTCTATAACCAAACAAATGTACACACCAATGAAACCAAACTTCTCCTGTAGGTAGGGCAATGCCCACTTTTGGTGTGGGTCAAGATTTCTGGAAACTCACGAAATCTGGGTTAGCCCGCTTGTCCTTAAAAGCGACCATAATATTATACTGGATTGCCCACCAGGTGCCTTATCTTGTTGGGATATATGCAGGGGTCAGATGGGTTCTAAATTTTTTTCTCAAAATGCGTCAGAAACTTTCATGTACTGTGACATCTTAAATTATAAAGTTTTGTCCCATGCAGTCTCTTTTTTCTTCATAATCATTTGAACAAATCGAGTGAAACGTGACGTCATGAACAAATCCCACCTAATTATATCACCGCAATTGACCAAATTTCTGTTTCTCTGAAAAAATCAGCAGAAAAATATATGAATCATAGAAAAATTTGTAAACTAGTAAAAACAAAAACAAAAACAAAACAAAACAACTGCACAAAGTATTGTCACCAGTATTTTTTAAATATCGTTGCTCTAGATGGTTCTTCCCAAAGTTTAACAACAGTCCAACTTCTATCCACAGTTAATGTTAAATCAATATATATATTATACATCTTTATATCCGCGTCAAGCTGTTCAAATGGCCTCAGCCAAGAAAGCGAAATTTCCAGAAAAGAGAGTAATACTGTTTTATTCTTTTAACAACTGTATCTATATTACGTATCTTTTAGTTTTAGTAAGAGTTTTACTGTACTTGCAAACACAATACAGTCATATATAAGTGCTGAAAATTAGGTGTTAGAGGAGAGAGAAGGACAATAGTTTTTTTATAAGAAAGAAAGAGCAAACCACACCAGAGCACCCGCCAATCACCTACTTATGTATCTTTTCTTGCTTTTCTGACATCTATAATTTGAAATTCCACTTAATATACCCCGAGTACAGGCTACAAATGGAGAAACCACAATAGAAAATGTGTCACAACAAGGTGGAATCAGGCGCTCGTCAGTTTTGGGACATATGGGGTTATAGGTATCATCTTAAATCCTGTCCATTTGCCTTGGTTTTGATGGCAAAAATATATATTTATCTTGCATGCAAGTCAAGATATTGGCGATTGAAGGAGGTGGGGGTAGCCTAGTTTCAGAGGTAAAATTAGCGAGAAAATGGGCGCCAGAGTTGAGCTATTTCCTCAGCCTGAGAGTCCGTGGAAACTGAAAATTTACATCTTTTATGCCTTTAATCAATGTTTTTCCGTAAAAAGCACACATAAATGTGTTCTTTCATGGGCGTGAAAGATGAGCTAAAAAAGAAAAATTTGACAAAAATTCCCAGACCTGCGGAAAAGTGCCACTTTCTTCACTTTCATTATTTTGACAAGCGCCCGATTTCACCACTCTGCCTCACAAATGTTTCACAATGTCAGGCTTGGTACATCTGAACAGCTGGCTGACGATAGATACAGAAGTCAATAGAAATACAAATGCATACATATACATATATAATATAAATATAGATACATGAATAAAATAATAAAGAGCTCAATCCACGTCATACTTATTATAATTACCAACTCTCCACTCTCAATCGGATGTACATTCAGAGTAGAACAATGATTGTATCACAGTAAACACATGCACTTACTTTCAAATGCACTACTAATACACGTCCTGATGAAACCCATGTCTAGACCACCGAACTTTGACAGTTGAAACCTGAAGATACACAGTCAGACATCCGGCCCTTTGCAAAAGCTTGGCTGTGTTTTGTGAGAATAACAACCTGAGTCCAGCAGATTACAATCTAAGAGAATTGCGTACGTCAAAATATAAAGCGCTCATTTTAAAAGAGTATGAAAAGTACAAAAACAGCCTCTAGTACCCAAATGTCAAAAACTGACGAGCCTGCGCGAGGTAACAATACCGTTACTGTGAATTTGTTCTTTTTGTAGTATGTTCATAGTTCATAATATAAAAAAAATCATTGTCTGTTTACTGGTAACTTACAGCGAAACAACTAAGCGCTGCCACCAGGTTTTTTTAAAAACAATTCCTACTTCAGCAAACACAGCGTTAAGAAACATGGGAAAAGTTACAAACTTAAGCACACATCCACACTAATCAAGTCAGATTAACACATTCATTCTCTTTTTTCTGACAAACTAAAACACATGCACTCACAACCTCTGACAGGTGTGCACTCATTAACTTCTACACACTAAATCACCTCTCTTTTAAAACATATGAAAAACAGACATCGACACATACATACATACATTCTCAGGCATCCACTTTACCTTTCAGCGCCCACGTACATTCACACAAACACACACTCTTATGCTCACCCTTTCACTCAAACGCTTCCCACACCACACAATTCTCAACATTTATTTTTTTGTAGAAACCAGTCATCGATGACTCACAGCCAGCCAACCGGCCGAACCTCTTCGGGCGGCGTTGTTGTTGTTGTCGACCCAGAACATCTCCGGGGATTGTTATAGATGTTATAGATCCAGATCATCTCCTGGCTTTGTTGTTATTATCGATCCAGGACATCTCCCGGCGTAGTTGTTGTTGTCACAGATCCAAAACATCTGCGGGTCGGGGCATCATCACAAGAGTTTGAGGCTGCCGGTGACGCGGTTCACGTCGTCCACCTTGCCGAACACGGCCAGCACGGTCTTGGAGCCCGGGGTGACCTGTGTGAGGCCGGCGTCCTGCACCAGGTAGTGGTCCACCTGTAGCCCCGCGGCCTGCACCGCCAACATCTCCAGCTGCGTCGTGCTGTCGCCGCGGACAACCACCTTGGTCTCTCTGAGGAGGAGGAAAAAAACCCAAGAGACAAGATTAACTTTTTATCTTCAAGAGGAGGGGGGGGTAAACCCACTACGTCGGAGCCCCTTTTGGTACAAAAACTAAAAAAGACAAAAACGTCATAAAAGGGGTCAGTAAATTAAAACAGAGTGAACCTATTTTGATAGTACTTCAGTTAATGAGTGAACACACACGAGTATCAACCAACCACCAGCAGGTTTCACGAGGCAAGTGGCTAGAACAAAAACCTGTTGTAGCAGTAAGCAAAGCCTTAAATTTTTTCTCTCTATATAATGATATAGTTCAAAATGACCAGCTGTCTAAGAGGATCACTTTTCACATCAACCACACATGGTCCTTTAGGAGAGGTTCAACTGTATAATGGGCTTCTTTTTTTTTTACACAAACTCATTTAACTAAAAATTAAAAATTTCTGTTACCACAAAAGGAATTCAAAATCCCTGGGGTGGTTTTTTCCTCTTTATTCTATGCATCTCTTAACGCAAAATCTACTTACCGACCACAAACAAACTCTCGGGTTCGCTGAAGTTTATGTTATTAGGGTTTTACTGCATATACTATCATGTGAGGCATCGTAGTAAAATCAGGCGCTCGTCAAAATAATGAAATCGAGGAAACCAAAATATTTATGCCAGTTTTGACATTTTTATCAAATTTTTGTTGACGAGCGCCTGATTCCATCAGGTTCCATCATGACATATAATTATGAAAGACATAAAACAAGTGACCAAAGTGACAGAAAGGACCTACAGATTAGACACGACACCCTAAATTCGTTCTAGTCCGCGCCACTCACCCGAGGTGTCCCCAGGCCATGATCATCTCGGCCTTAACTTCGTCCTCCATCATGCTCCGGAACAAGCTGAGCGCCGCGTGGGCCACCTGGGCGGCCACCTTGCCCACACCCATCTGGAGCTCCATGTTCACCACAAACACCATCTTGAACGTGTCGGTCGTCAGGAACTCGTCCTCATCGCTGCTGTCGCTGGTGCCCTGGAGGTCTGTCTGAGGAAGGCAACAGCAACAAAAAACAAAAGGGATGTAAAATGTGGGTTGAGTGAGTAGAGTAAGTGCCGTTCAGTTTTACTCAAAAGAGTTTTACTGCACTTGAAAAACAAATAGGTTCATTATATAAGTACAGAAGCTTACAGGTGTTACTACAGATTTAAAAATATAGAAAAGAAGTAAGAGAGACAAGGACGACAGATAATGTTAGAAAGGATAGAAGGAGAAAAAACACACCAGAGCATCTGTCAACTACCAACTAACAGTTTTAATTTTAGTAAGAGTTTTACGGCATTTGCAACACAATAAGGTCATATAAGAGCCGAAGATTAGAGGTGTTACAAGAGAGAGTAACAAACACAAAATAGAAGGAGGGGAGATAAGGACGATAGATGTTCGACTGGAAAGAAGGAGCAAAGTACACCAGACCATCCGCCAACCTCCCACGTTCAGTTTTAATCATCAGAGTTTTACTGCACTTGAAACACAAATAGGTTCATCATATAGGTACAGAAGCTTAGTCTGCTTAGAGGTGTTACAAGAGATTAAGATATATATAGAAAAGAAGTAGGTGAGGTAAGGACGATTAGATCATGTTAAAAAGGATAGAAGGAGAAAAAACACACTAGAGCACCTGCCAACTACCTATGTTGCTCCGCCACAGTATGAATGTGACATGGATAAATCAGCCAATTTACAATTCTACTGTGCATAAGAACATCACAACTGAAGAAAATATAAACACACATTCATTCATACCTCTAAAGGAGTGTCCAGGTTCTTATCATTGTTTTCCAAGAGCCAATCAGCAGCCTGGTCAGCAGTCTGATTACCTGTGTAAAACAAGGCCTGGAGAAAAGCAAAAAACAAAATAAAAATAGATCGATGTAACTTGGGGGTAAATTTTGATGTGAACGAACGAAACTGAAAAAGAGAAGGAAAGAATCCGACAGTCAAACCAGGCATTTTAAGAAGAATAAAAATGAGAATGGAAAAAAAAGTCTTATTTGTTCCGAGCTGAAGTCACAAAGGAACAAGCGTTGAATGCAACTGGACGGTGATAAGGTAACATCAAAATGGCAATTTCCCTTTTAAAAGTAACTAAATCAAGAATGTTCATTGGTTTTACGTCCACATTAAAATTTATCATAAATGACTTCTATATCAAAGTGGAGCCTTAAAACATTCAATAGAAAAAAATGTGGCCAATCTCTTACACTTAAATTTAAAACCTTTTCACACTCAAGGAAAATTATGCTAAAGGACTATCTGGGACTCAGATACAAATGACAAAGACAATGCAACTCTATTTAATATTTCAAAAACAAAAACGCATTACTAATATTTTATTCATAGGCAGAAAGAATAATGTGTCAAAACGCTGTGGAATCAGGCGCTCGTCAATTTTTGGTTGTAAGGAGCTCAATTGTTATTATCTCTAAGCTTGTATTGCTTTTGTTGAAAAAAATATCAATATATCTTGAATAGAAGTGGAGATATAACTTGTGAATGAAGGAGGTGGGGGGGCCACCTGGTTTCAGAGGTAAAATTAGCGAGAAAACAGCCACCAAAGTTTAGTGATTTCCATAGCATTAGAGTCTTTGTAAACTGAAAAATGCATATTTATTTGTGCCTTTCATCAATGTTTTTTCAGCAAAATCCACACATTAATATGTTTTTAAATGGACATTAATTTAGGTGTTGAGCTAAAAAAAAATACAAAATTCAAGATAAATTGCCGAACTAGTGAAAATATGCTGTGATATTTTTTTATTTCATTATTTTGACGAGCACCTGATTCAACCACGATGTCTGACACATTTCAGAGGTTAGTTAGAAGCACAATATAGTGATTGTGTTGTACTGACATGAAAGTATCAGTGGGGATTATAATATAGCTAAAAATAATTTTATAAGTCTTCAAATCACCTGAAAAAGTAAAAAATATAGAAAACAGTCCCTTACTCAACCTAAAGTTTTAGAGGTATAGTATAAAAAATTTGTGCTTGAAACTCTCCATTTGAGGTAATGATCAGTCACACTAATGACCAGACCACAATTCCTATAAGTTAAAACTTTTTACACTCAAAACTGTATGAGTAGCAGCCAATAATTCAAACTCTAAGTCAGACATTCCAACCTGGTGAATCTTGTATTGCTAATTCACTTACACGGATAGCAGCATTTCTAGAAAACCCAAGGCTCATAATCTGAGCAACTGCTTCCTCGTTGGGTTGGAAAAGAAGCTGTCCTGCCCCAGATCCAGGGTTGTCGGAACCTGCATTTCCAGACGACATCTTTGCTACTTAAACGGCAGTCGGAATAAAGAATGAATGAGCCAACTTCACTTGTTTCCTGTGGAACTTGTTTCCTAAGGAAAAGAAAATAGAGAACAGTTTAGTTAGTTCAAAATTTCTAGGCACAATTCAATAATGCAAAAAGGGACAGATCCAATCCAACCAAAAAAATATGTACGCTTGCAACAGTGCAAACTCCCTATATGTTTCCCCAATTCCCCTAAAGAAAATGGAACACCGAATCATGCCTGAAATCCACAGGCTGTAGGTGACTGACAAAGTTTCAACTGGAACTATTGGAACTCTAAAGTAAAGACGAAAAATATCATAAATCTTACACTACACCTACAGTAACAGAATTTTAAAAAATTAGTATTCATTACTACAGACACTATAAAATTTAGAGATATAATGCAATTGATGGATAAAATTTATCAATAGACCAAGCAAAATGGTTTCATCGGTTACTGCCGGAAATGGCTCCAAGTTTGAGAAAGACATCATCAATCAAGCTCTCAATTAAATTAGTTGTTGTCTTCAAACAAACACAAAAAGCTTAGACTAATTAGTATAGTAGGCCTTACTATTTTTTATCTCCGGCAAGCCGTTGCCAGTCGGAACCGCTGTGCCAGTGAGCTACTGACAGCGGCTCGGGTACATTCCATTGCGACAACTCCGACATCAAAATACTTTTAGGCAATTGCTGAAAACAAGTCTCTTTTTTATTGAGAGTTCATTCTTTGATGAATTATCAAAACAGGTCGACTTGATTTTATGACCCATTTAGTGACTGGGTCTGAAAAAAATACCCTCAGAATCAGAATGAATCAGGTTCAAAAGTCTCGTACCTTTGTTAATACGACGCGCTCACGGAGGCTTCCTTTTTGAAGTGTTGCTTCTTCTAAAATGACAGCTGACGCAACGCAACTATCAGCTGAAAATAGCCATATAATAACAAATATATATATAATATATAATCGTATCTCAGATCTGTGAGTATAATTCTTTTTTTTCGATAGAAAATAAACATTTGTGCAGGAAATATCTTGCGGAATACATCATTTCACGCAGTTTTTTGTAGCAGTAAAACACACGTACTCATGTCAATCTTAAGGTAACTTTCGCTGTGTGAAGTGTGCGTAGTAGGCTCTACCTAAGACGGTTTTAAAAAGGATTCGCAGTGATTTAACACATTACACCCTAAGGGCCTGGACGGGAAGTCCATTGTTAGATCCTAAGCAAGGGGAAAGAACCCACCTCCCATGAATACTAGCCTTTAAAAAACACATATTTTAAAAATACTTTTAAAATTCCAAAAATCCTGAAAAAATAAAAGTTAAAAAGAAAACTGAATGTAGTTTCAGAAAAATATAACTTTATGTATGCGTAAACTGTTGGAAATGTTCTAACTTTTGTTCAATAGGGGTGTCCGATCCATCACTCTCACTCTCAGCCTCGCGGTCAGGCCATAGATCTAAATTCTATATTTTCTCCGTCTTATCAATCGAAATCGCCACAAACTCGTCCTACAACGTTTTCATCAAAATCTGAGCCATCTGATTTGTCATGCTCGTTTTTGCTCAAATCCATCGTTATTTCCGTTTTCAAACTCAATTGTGTCGCTTTTCAACAAGTCGAGACACTTTCGAAGTGTCGGTAACGCGATCGCACTCCGATCAGCTCTAATACTAAAAACTACTGGCCCGAAAAATTTCGTTTCGGTATCAAACGAAAGAAAAAACTTTTTGCTATACTATGCAAATCAAAATCCCGGCCCCAGAGTCTCGTCAAGGTGAGACTTTAGTTTCTAAAGACGCTGGGTCGGCGCGGGCGGTTCCAGGCAAGTCAGGGTGGAGCGCGTAAGGGAATTCCCGGGCGAGTTAGGGTGTAATGTGTTAAGCTCATATATTCAAAATTCTTGATGTCAGATTTCCAGTGAAAAGTCAAAAGGAAACCGTTGTCAAGAAAAAGAAAAACCCGCTGTGAAAACTAACGATCGATTTGAATAAACTGACACTGACGCCGAAGGATAACAGCTCGCTCGGCTTGTATTCTCAGTTATCGTTGTTTATATTCCCGACTTTGCACTTCGTGACCCAATCGCCTAGTCAGTCTACAAGTCGTAATTTACAATAAAATTTAAAGAAACGGATGATGACAGTGTTAGCGCTGGAAAAGGTAAAACAACAACAATTCATAGTACTAAAGTGCGGCCCCAGAAAAAAGTTTTAATTTGATACGCGAACTCTACATTCAGGAGGGAGCCGTGAACAAAGCCTGCAAACTAGATTCTACATTTACTGCGCCATGAACGTAGTCATTGCCTTTAATTCTCCCAATCTCCGAAAACAGAAGAATTCACAATGGTGCCCCTGGGCCTGGGTGGAAAATCTGGCTCTGTGCTGCGGACTTAGACCTAGCTAGACCTAGATCTAGGCCTAGATTATCTAGATCACGAAAGAATAAATTAAATATTAGAGTTGAGGAGCAGACAGATGGGTTCGTTACTTGCAGATTCAGTCAGAGCGAGCAGGTAACAGACGGCTATGCAAGCGGACTGCGAGCCTCAACAGTTAGTTTTTGGGTCCGCTCCACAATTTTACTCTATCAGCGAGCGGACTGCGGACCTCAAGCCTCAAGTCAGTTTGTTTCTTAGGTCCGCTTCACAATTTTATTACTGAGGGGATGGGCGAACAGACGAACTCTAGATAGCAGACGAGATACTCTACACGAGGTTAAGCCCATTGTCTATTTGTTATGCCTTATTATAAGGCCAAGAGTTTTAAACCACTAGTGGTGCCACAGGGAGTGAGAGTGAGAGAGGCCGGTGACGTAGTAGTACTATGTGTGTAACCTTTCACCTCGTATGTGGGTCACACTGTCTCATGTCACTATCATGTCCCAATTACCACGAAGGCTTTTTTTGGGGGGGGGAATTAGAGAAAGGAAGAGGCTAGCCGTACTTAATGACGGCTAGACTGGCAGTCTAGCCGTACTTATTCTTAATATGATGGCTAGACTGACCATTTACAAAAAATAGGCCTACTGAATTGTAAATATACATTTTTAGTGTGCAGTTTGCATTTGAGAGACGAAACCAGGTGCCTTAATGACAGTGCAGGTATTTTAAACCTCCTGTTTTATAATGTTAATAGGGCCTAAGATTAGTAAGGCTAGACTTCTTGTCTAGCCATACTTAAGTACGGGTAGACAGCCAGGCTAGCCATACTTAAGGACGGCTAGACTGTCAGGCTAGCCGTACTTAATATTGATGGCTGAATTGTAAATGAAGGAATGTGGCTATTCTCATCCGGGGTGAGAATAGAAAAACGATCTACCTCTCACCCCGGGTGAGAATTGCCAGCGTAGGCTATTCTCACCCGGTGCGAAACAAGACCTGCTTTTCCTCATTTTGGAATACTGTCTATCGATGTGGATGATCCAATTGATAAAAGCCAAGAAAAAATTACGTTATAGCACAAAAGTAAGCTAATTTGATCGTCTTCAAAGATGCTATGGCTATTTCACTTTTCGAATCGAGCCGAACTACGCGGGTCGCCATTTTGTTTTGCCCGGAAGTTCTCGCAAGATCCACTCCTCCCCTATCTCTCTCTCTCTGTCTCTTTCTGAATACTGTCTATCGGTGTGGACGATCAAATTGACCAAAACAAAGTTAAAAAATGATGTTAAAACACAAAAGTAAATTAATTTGGTTGTCTACAAAGATGCTACAGCTATTTAACTTTTCGAATCGAGCCGAACTACGCGGGTCGCCATTTTGTTTTGACCGGAAGTTCTCGCGCTACTCCTCTCTCTCTATCTTTCTCTCTCTCCACTGCCCACAGACAAAATTGTACGCTTTTAGTAGGCTAGGCTACAGTTGTAATGGAACAATTGTTCACGGCACAAAATTCTACAATGTTTCTGTTATCGCAGTGTAGAATTCTGTGGTTTAGGGTGAACGCAAAATTTGTTGGCCTAGATCTAGGCTATAACGGTGAACGCGCACCGGGTGAGAATAGCCAAAAGACTCGCCTGCACTATTCTCATCCCGGGTGAGAATAGAGGTGGCCGTAAATGAAATTTTTAGTTTGCAATGAAAGTATTTGTATTTCAGACAAAACCAAAATATGCCTTACTGACTTGCATGTGTATTTGAACCTGAATAATTACTAGATATAAATCTAATGAGACCTGTGTGCTAAACAGGCTTGAGTCGATAGGGCCAAACCTAGATCTAGATCTAGATCTAGATTAGATCTAGATCTAGAGATCTAGATTCTAGATCTAAGTGTACGGCTAGCCACTTCTTTAGAGAAATTTTCGCCATGAACGCCTAGCTTAATGTGGGACAGGAGGGTGATTTTTTCTCGAGGGGGGGTGTGTAAGTAGTTAGTAGGCCTATGCAGCTATGGAAGTGTGGAAGGAGTCGCTCTCTGCGTCTCTGTCCGTCTGCTCGAATGCATGGGAGTTTCTCCGCCCGCTCGCTAAACACACTGTTGTCTCTGACTGATGTCTGTAGTGTAGCGAGTACTGAACTACTCCTCACAAGCGGACGGCTCGTTACCCGTCCGCTCGTATGCGGGTAGAATCTAGATTCTAGTGCCAGCAAGTAGATCTAGATCTAGATCTAGATATCAAGAATCTAGATCTAGTCTAGTTCGTTACTCGCGGACGCTGATTTAGCGAGCTCGACTCAACTCTCCTTGCCGCTTACTACGACTACTGCAACTCACGGATGAATCTCAGACGTCGTCTACAGTACAAGCGTCAAATCACATATTACAGCCTACTAAAGCACTTAATAAGAATAAAACCTACGTTTATACTTGTTCACTTCAGCAAAGAGGGATCAATACAAGTGGAAATGGAAAGACACAATTATTCAGACTCAAGACTCAAGAAGTGTGTGTCTATCAAACTATCAACTGGGCGCTACCATGTTTATAACGGTGGATTATGGGTAGGAACTTAGGAAAGTTTCTATTCCGGAGAGTACAACAATTTTCTTCGTTCAAATTTCCGTTGGAAGTATTTTTAGGAAGCATTTTATAATAATCTGTCCTTTTCAATAAAAAAAATTACCATTCCAAGAAAATGTAATATTATTACAATATCTCATGAAATTTGTTTTATGTTCTCTTCTTATATTGTTTCCGGTATCAGGTATCAGGGGAGTAGCGGGACAGTAATGATCTTTACCGTCGCATGCAGAGGAGGTGTGTTCAATTGTTGTCTAGGAAATGGTTTATAGGTCCTATTTATACACAGAACTATATAATGTCATTGCATATCGAGTATTTTTGTCTACTAAGACA
>NW_004797504.1:769194-770211 GCF_000002075.1 Aplysia californica
CAGTTCTTCTTCTTCTTCTTCTTCTTCTTCTTCTTCTTCTTCTTCTTCTTCTTCTTCTTCTTCTTCTTCTTCATGACTGGACAGGAGGTGTGAATAGTGAAGTTCAAAGTAAGAAACAAAAGAAAAGAAAATAATAAAAACATGTATTAATTTGTCGACGGCAATCCAAGGGAAACAGCTTCACATGAATCGATCTATTAATTATTTCAGTTACTTCCCCTCTATTTTACTAAATATATCAGTTATTTCCCCTACATCAGTCACTATCGACAATTAAAATTTTGTTTAAAATATGTTATAACTATGGCTTCTTGCTTGAGTTCTTTGCCCCCTTGTTGACCAAGATAATTCTAAGCCCTCTACACACGGGAATACATGGCTGAAAAGTTTAGAAAGACACTTTGGGAGTGGTTTAAACTGAACATGAAGAATCAACCCTGACTTAATTCCCTTTCTGCAAATAACACTAAGTCGTAGATATTATAAAGCTCTAAATCTGAACATCTCTCTTGATTGCCACCCCTACCCCCACCGCCCTTTTTTTTAGCCCACTAGGCGCACAGAAACCAATATATCCCTTGACCTGGCCAAAGCCAGCCAATTAATTGAAATAGAGTATGATGATGGCAGAGTAAATTCATAAATATCTTTAAAATAAAAGAAGAAAAGGTTACCGTATCCTAAATTAATTCATTTGTTATTTTTACATGCATTCTTAAAGACTACGAGAGAGAGTAAAACAGTTTACTCGTTTCATTTAATTATGATAGGCCATATCACAGTGCTTATTCAATTAGATATGAATTCCCCTCTGTAGATTGTTCACCAGCGCTCTGGTGTGGCTTGCTACTTATTTCCAACCAAACATAATAATATTATCATTATATCGCCCTTATCTCTCCTACTTATTTTCATTAAACGTTACTCTCGAGTGACACCTCTAATTTTCGGCACCTGTATGACCTATTTATTATGCAAGACCTGTAAAAGTACTACTTAAAGGGGGGGGGGGACTAC
>NW_004797504.1:771418-784957 GCF_000002075.1 Aplysia californica
AGAGAGAGAGAGAGAGAGATAATGAGAGAGGAAGAGATAGAGAGAGACACAGAGACAGAGACAGAGGCAGAGACACTGATGGAGAGAAGAAGAAAAGAGTTCATGCCCAAGGACACACTGTTTGGGTGTGCTTGTCTGACTGAGTTGTGCACTTCTGGGTAATGTGTATCAATGGAAACTAATAATAGTAATATAATGTATGAATGCATTTCAGTGTTGGTGCTACATCTTTGAATGTTGATATTCTGGTATGTCCACCTGGAATTTCTTTGGTGGGTCATTAAAAGTTTATTTTTTCTTATCTTATATAATCTTATATGACATTCTCTTGTCTTAAGTTTAATGAAGCAACGGAAACTATTTAATTAAGATTTTGAAACTTCAGCATATGTCAGTGTGACTTAATCGTGGGGATCTGCAACGGTACTTTGTTTTGCCACCAAAGACATAATATACTGATGAGGGGAACGTTATTTTAGCGTGAGGGAATCACAGTTATAGCTTTTGGCAGGTTTTGCCTATCAGTTTAAATAAATGTGAGGCCCATTGTTAGAAATCGTAGCTACGGTGTTAGCCTAGCAATAAAAGTCAAAGATTAGAAACCCTGTTAGTCGTACGAAAGACATTGCTTTGTCACAGAAGCCCAACCGCAATAAAGGGATATTTTCCAATGAGAACGTCAACGTTGGTTTGCATAACCGCATGTCATTTTTTTTAAAAATTGGATATGGTTAGATCTTCAGCTATAGAAAACCCAATCCGGGCTGACAGGGATACAATGTCCCAGCAGAAAAACCAAGGTACTTGATAAAAATTCTCTCCAAACAGGAATCGAACTCGCGTCTTCTGCGTGCGACGGCATACAACGCAACCGCTGCACCAGAGACGTTGACTGCAGTGGGGGGGGCTTTGTCCTCGGGGAATGCACACAGCAGTCAAGAAACCACTCCCCAGCATGTTTACATTCTACCCGTGCTCAGCTGTACATTGTTTGATTAATTGACTGTTTGATTGATTAATGATCGATTCATTGATTGTTCATGGTTTACGACCCCCTTCGACACAGTTTATATCGCTAATGTAGCAGGCCGCTTTGACCCGGCCTGTATGTGTCACGATGCGGTGGAATCAGACGCGCGTCAATTTTGGGGCATATGGAGTTATTGGTATTGTCTTAAAGCTTGTACAATTGTCTTGCTTTTCGTGAAAAAGCACACATATATCTTAGATTGAAGTCGATATAATTACCTTTGAAAGAGGTAGGGGACGCCTTGTTTCAGAAGTAAAATTTTGGAGAAAATGTCCACCAAAGTTTGATGACTTTTAAATCTTCAGACTCCATGGGAACTGTAAATTTACATTTTCTGTGCCATTAATCAACGTTTCACGGTAAAATCCTCACAGTATAGTATTTTTTGATGGACTTAAAGGGTGTTGAGCCAAACAAATTTAATTCATTCAAAATTGCCAAACAGGGAAAAAAATTAAATGCCAATTACTTCGATTCCATTATTCTGATGATCACCTGATTTCACCACGACACCTTACAATATATTAAGTGCCTACCTAGTCTGAGTCGGGTGTAGCATCCCAGCAGAGACGGAGAAATTTGACAAACGTACAACATTATACAGTAACCAGCACGTGATGATGCGGAGATTATTCAGAAGGTTAGGGGGGGGGGGGGGGGGTGAGGGCTTGTGCCTCTTTTTGATAATGATTTTATCACCAATTTAAAGATAAGACGTAACACATAGGCTACTAGTGAAAATAAACCGCATTCTCACATACAGAGCACAATCATCGTTCGATAGTTAGTGCTATGTTTAGAAACCTTCTAGACTTACCTGGAAGTATACAGGGCAGGTAGATGATTATAGCACCCAAACACTAACGAACTGACAAGATTTTTCGCTGTCTATAGCCGCCGTGTGCCCATTCTCACCTTGGTGAAGTGAGAAAAATGTGTATTTTTTAATGACTTTCCCACGGACACAACGTCGGATCCCACGGGATTCGAACCCACACCTAACGGTTGCGAGTCCGAGAGTCTGTAACTACACCACAGACGTCATCAGTTATTGTAGTCCTATTACTCTCATACAGACCAGCAGGCCAGTTTGTGACTGCTCTCAGTGGTTCAAGCTGCCTGGATCTCGATTCACACATTGGAAAGTTCTTTAAACAGCCAGGGAAAGAAAGATAGAAAGAAAAGGGGAAGAGAGAGAGAGAGAGAGAGAGAGAGAGACAGAGAGAGACAGAGAGAGAGAGAGAGAGAGAGAGACAGAGAGAGACAGGGGGGGGGGGGCGAGAGAGAGTGAGAGAGAGATACAGAGAGGAAAAATATTTTTTATATATGTATATATATATATATATATATATATATATATATATATATATATATATATATATATATATATATATATATACATACAAAGATAGAGAGAAAGAGAGAGAGAAAAAAAAAAGAGAGAGAGAGAGAGAGAGGGGGGGAGAGAGGGAGAGAGAGAGAGAGAGAGGGAGAGAGAGAGAGAGAGAGAGAGAGAGAGAGAGAGAGAGAGAGAGAGAGAGAGAGAGAGAGAGAAACGTATGAGGATGAGATTAGCAAAAAGATAAAACAAAAAACAATCGTGGGAGGTACATGATTTTTGAAAAAAATGAACACACATACAGCGTGAATGACATTGAGGCAAAAACCATAATTTTATTTATCAGAAGCGTTTCCATGGGCAACAAGCCCTTTCCGCACTACACAACGAGTAAAAAAAATGCTGAAACGTTGGAGAGGCTGCAAAGAGGCTAGGGAAGGAGAGGACATTGGGAAAGTATTGGAAGATAGCAACTACTTGTAGACTTATTGCCTTCAGTTCGAGAGTAGCGTTTTTAAAGATCGCTAGAGCTGAAAACAAAAAACATTTCTGTACCTACGTTCTACAACTTTTACTTTTACTTGTTTTTACAGAAAATCGTGCCACACGCTGGCCACATTCTTTGATAAATAATATCATATTTATCCAGTTTTTCTTGAGTTTTCTGACACCATTGCTTTGAGTCAAATCACAGCCTAGCGTCCTGATACATGTATAGACGTGCAGTGAGACCATTGTTGTTCACTTTTCTGTTACTCTATAGTTCTATTAATTAACACGTAAACTATAACATTGCACAGAAAACCATGTATGGCATAATGAACCCGTCATGAAATAGAAGATTCAAACATAGAAGAAGCAGTCTCCCACTATTCAGCTTAACTCGTCATAATACGCATCTTTGTTACCCAAATCCGCTTCAAATTATTGCGAATTATTGTAAATCATAATATGCCTCCGTCAATACAATTTGCACCATTTAGCATAAGAGGTGGGCTGCTTAGACCCTTTCTGTTGGAGCCATCTCTGGCAGTGTCTGATATAACAATATTATTATCCAAGAAGATAGGCCGAGATACTGTACTCGATAAAGTGGACTTCCCCCTCATAAATGAGCACAGAACTCGCATCTTTTCACGAAACAGCGAAGATTAAACTTTTCAACACCGATGCCACGATCTTCTTACATCGGTTGTAAAGAAAAAATCTTCGACATACAGTAGTTATAAATATCATTCTGTAGTTCCGCTTTGTACGATCTTCAACAGGAGAAGATAACCTAGGATATCTCGTTTCCTTGACCTGTTGAGCTGAATTGAGCTGTGTTGGGTTGCTTTTACTGCCACAGGTAGCACAGGTATACGGTCAAGAAATCTACTATTTTACCATGTGACAGCATGAACATCTTCCATTTAAGAAAACGCTCGCAATTCACAGGGTTGAGACAGGCAAGAAATAAATACAATGCTCAGAGTCAAAGTCAATGAAAACAAAATAACGCAATATAACTGCAATTTCTGGATTCGAAAAGTTCCAAAAATAATCTCAATATAGGAAAAGACATATAAAGGAAAAGAAATCATCAGCAATAAACGTCATCACATCAGCTTCGACACAAAAATGAAGAGGAAAGTGTGGTGAGATATGCACAGCCAAATTTGGGTTTCATGAAAACAACAGAATCACAGTCGCATACGATTTGACGATTGATTGTTTTCTGACGGATAACAACAACAACAACAACAACAACAACAACAACAACAACAACAACAACAACAACAACAACAACAACAACAAGCACACTCACACAGTGTTCATAGCAGCTCATTTGCGTACATCATTCGTGTCATTATATTAGAACACATTATATAATGTCTTTCACTTTATTTGCAATTAATGTGGAAACATGAAAGTATGATACAACTTAAGTATTGTCAAGATCAGAAACACTTGATTTCATAACTGAAGAAATACAGAAGACTTTGCTTCCTTACACCTTCACGGGATGGGGAAAGTAAAGCCTACACAAGAAGCACGGAACAGCAGATGAAAAACGTATCCTATAGAGATAATTAAAAGATAAATACAACTTAGCGAGAGTATAAACAAACAAAAAAATCACATCAGGAGTTACAAAGATTACACAACATTAAAAACAAAAATCAACATCATATGTGAACATTATTCATACCTTTCATATTAATTGCTAGCTTTAGTGCCCTGTTCCGATCTTGTTGTAATTGCATTCTCTACCTCTCTCCATTTTTAATTTCAAACCAAACCCGCCATGAAAGGTTGTACCCCCCCAAAAAAGTACTCATCATGTACGTGTATTTATTGTCGAGTGACAAAATCGTATACCCAAATAGGCGACTTTCATTAAAGGTAAAACTACATAGATTTAGGATCAGAGACAGTAAAGAAGTTTGCACCGTCATTGAACAGATGAGTTCTCTTTTTCCATCGTTTGATTTGGATGTTGTCTACTTTGATCACGATTCCATGATAAGTAGGCTATTGAATCTTTACCTCACAAAAGCAAAAGAGTCATGCTGAATAGATAGTCCGGTAGTATGCTTGTACAGAGTCAATCGAACAAAATGTTGCTCAATCAGAACCGTCAATAATTGTGAACAATTTCGAAATCATATTTACGGCAAATATTCAAACAATATTGAGCTTGAAATTACTATTCAGTTAACTAAGTACGTTCTCCAGGTTAATTGCTACAAGTCTTCTAGTAATAAATACTATTATTTTTACGATGACTAAAGTGTGCATGGCATATCTTTCTAGTTCTACACACAGAACAAGACATGTACGTTCCATTAAGAGAGATCAGGAAGTCATCATATCAATCAAATCAATATCAACATTCAATTATTGTTCACAAACCCAACAAAGGCGATACTGAGCACTGGCAGTTTCCATTACAGAATATGAGAGAACAGTTAAGCATTTTCCTTTGATGAAACAACGATGTATATGCGATCATAATACAGAAAGCTATAATATGGCAAGAAAGAATCAGCTTGCACTTCGTTCATTACATACGACGTAAACGTACGGAGTACGCGTTGATGGTGAGAGACTTGAATCATCATGAAGAAGAAGATGATGATGACGATGATCATGATGATGATGATGATGATGATGATGATGATGATGATGATGATGATGATGATGATGATGATGATGATGATGATGATGGTGATGAAGAAAATTGGCACGTTGGAAGATGATTATGATAATGATAATGATAACGATGTTAGAAAACTTGTGATTTTCATTATTTTTCATTAACTCTTTAAGTATCAACAGGTCCTACGTCCACTACCTGAATGGACAAGTTCCTGTCTTGTCTAAAAGGGCAGAATAACTCAAAACAAGAGAAATGAAAATGTTATCACGAAATGGTTGTCTCAGATTTCTTGTACAAGACAACTTGTAACAAAATGTAAAAAGATTTCAAAACATATGTGAGGCAGCGTGGTCGAAACAGGCTCTCGTCAGTTTTTGGGCATGTGGAGTTCTTGGTATCATATTAAAGCTTGTTTACTTGTCTTTATTTGTATGAAAAAATATCCATTTATCTTGAATACAAGTCGAGATATGTGCCAAAGAAGGAGGTGGGGTTCATCTATTTTCAGAGGTAAAATTAGTGAGAAAATGGCCGCCAAAGATTAGTTATATCCTTAGCTTAAGAGTCCGTGGTAACTAAAAATTTACATTTTTTGTACCTTTAATCAACGTTTTTCGGAAACATCCACACAGGAATGAGTTCTTTAATGAGCATGAACGGTGTTGAGCCAAGAAACAAAAATTTGAAAAAAATTCACAAACCTGCGGATAAATGCAAGCTTCTTAACTTTGATTATTTTGACGAGAGCATGATTCCACCACACTGCCTCACATATACACCAAACAAAGTAACACAGAGGAGCAAGAATCTATACAAAATCAATAGATGAAAAATTCGAAACAAACCACTTTTGAAATAAATTAGCATATCAATTAATACTATGTACACAATTCTGGTTTTTCCAATCCTCAACCCATACAGTATCTTTCTGTGACCATCAACATTAACTGTGATTCAATATAATGACAACAAATTGCCAAACACTTATCCTGTACACGAGCGCTTAGGAAGCTTCAGTTAAAAGCCCCTTGAGTAGCAAGGCATTAAATCAGCTTGTCCAGCATTCAAGTTTGGTTGGCTTAATGAAACAAAGCAAACAAAAACAAAAAGAAAAAATATTTTAAAATAAAAATGAATCTAGAAAAAAACGAACTTCTAAACACATCGGTGCAAAAGAAAACAAACCCGATGTGTTAAACAGAGAGTTAAACAGAGAGATAATGTACAGTCCATGTTATATTTCAATGGCAGTACTTGACAGAACAAAGAAATTTGTTGACCCTTAAATGACAAGCTATTGGTTAAATCAAAGAGCAGTCAAAGTTTCTGGACAAGGTGCTTAAACAGCAGAGAATTGGTTCCCGAAGGAAGATAACTTAATTGAACAAAGCTGTACAACTTATTTTCATCCTTAAAAAGTAAGTTTGACCACCATGAACTTTCTCACGATTTATGAAAAGGTTGCACAATTTACTTTAATCCCAAAGATAAAAGTAATTTTGACACGTCTGAACTTTCTCACAATTTGTGAAAAAAAGTTGTAAACCGTATGTTTCATCCTAAGGAAGAAGTAAGTTCGGCATATCCAAACTTTCTCACAATTTGTGAGAAGAAAAAAAGCTGTACGCCGTATTTTTCATCCTAAGGAAGAAGACAGTTTGGCATATCTAAACTTTCTCACAATTTTCCCCCAGACTGCGCCTGTAACTTCCGACTCTGCTCCTCCAGGCGTCCCTTCAGCTCCTGCAAGGACTCCAGTAAGGCCTGTTTCCGTTGCACGTGCAGGTCTCGCTGATGCTGTAGCTGCTGCTGTTGCCGGGACACCTCGGTCTGTTGAGCCTCCTGGATCTTCCTGTAGACCATCTCCTTCTCCTGCCGCAGGAGCATGACACGCTCCGCCAGGCTGCTGGTCTCCCTGTCGTCTCGCAAGGTCATCAAGGTCTCTAGAGCCAGAGAAGTAGATTCAACTTCAGCAGAGGAACGCCGGAGCAGCGGTGATGACGAAGGATGGTGCATGCGGTTAGAGATTGGATGATGATGGAAAGCGTTAATAGTACTTGGGTGGTTTTTATCTCTCGAGCGAGCCTGATGGAAACGAGGGTGATGATAAGGAGAATGAAAGCTATCATGCGACTGGCCGAGTGGCGGCGTTATGCGATGGTTGAGAACACTATATGCGTTGGTGGAAAATGCATGAGATGAAACCAATAAACCTTGAGAAAGATTTGAATTAAGATAAATATTTTGACTTGGGGAGTAAGGCTTCGCAGAATCAAAACTCTTGTTGAGAGAGGAAATACCAACTGAGTTTCCACTTGCAATGTTGTAGTCTTCTCTCATAATCTTAAACTTTTTCCCAGAATGACGGTCGGATGATGATGGGGAGGGGAATGAGCATGCTTTCAATGCCTTTGCTGGTGGTTTACCTTTGTGTTTTGCGTCACGAGGGCTGGGAGAGTCTTGCATGAGACAGACTCGATTTGAGCTTGACATGTCCACTGGACCAACACCTGGCACGAGGAAGAGAGGTCTTTTCATGTGTGGCCGATCGAGAGGAGCATCGCGCAGAAACGCCAGGTAATCAGCTTTGTCTTCCACACTCGACTGCACGGCGTCTGAGGCGCACTGTAACTCAATGCCAGAAGAAACAGACAATGGGTCTTCATCAATGAAAGGTATGTCCACTGCTCCTTCACCCAGTCCATTTTCAGACTGAAATGACAATTTTGTAGAATCTGCAGTGCTGTTATAAGAGTCACAACCATTAGAGAGTCTCTGCATGTCTACGTTGTGACTCCTACTACTATCCACCAGAGGCTGTGTTCCTGGGGACTTCGTGGTTTGTTTTAAATGGGGAACGTTTTCGTATACATGATTTAGAAAAGTATCTAAAGTTCTTACAGGAGGATCTGAATTGCCAGTGACCTTTTCACCACCCTGCTCTCCAGTTTCTGAATCCTGATTACATTCCACATTGTCCTGATGCACGTCTGGCACAGAATGGCGAGAACCAAATGACTTCAAAGTCGAGTCAGAACTGTCAGATAAGTCATGCTTGGACTTATTATCATCCATTGCCTCTTTGTGTGGGTACATTTGCTGGAATATTTCTTGGAATTGGTTTTCTATATTCGAAAACATGTCGTTTACAGTATTTGAAGAGATAGACTTTGGTGGAACTGGGGTGGTGCATGCCACTGCAGTCACCGATTTTGAGCTTGATAAAGTCTCTGGGTTACCGTTTATGTCTGTGTCTACCAGGACGTCAAAGTCTGACGTCACGTCCTGCTCCTGCAAAACAACGTCGTTACTGGATCCGCTCGCAGTTGTCGCCTCCTTGCAAGGAAGAGAAGTAGACGCGGTGACAGCTTCAAGAGCTGTATCTTTCGGGGGTTCGCAAGTCAAAGTGTTTCTGGAGGGAGACGTTGTGACGCGGCATTGAGAGCCTGGCCTAGAGTTGATAACAAGGGACATTCTCTCAGCCGCTGTGCGCTCTTCCTGCTCGCTTGTTAAGACAAGATCTTCGTCTGTGATGACTCGGCTATCCCGAGCTAGACTTGAGTAGCCAGTGTCTGCAGAGCCTTGCATGTTCCCGGTCAACAGCCAGATTCGTGTGTTTTCTGAAGCATCAATGGCAGCGTCATCTAAAGACTCGAGTGGGTCTTGGCTGTCCCAGGGCAAAAATTCTTCGTCAAACTCGGTCTGACAACAAGCATCAGTCATCTCAGAGTTTGCCACGTCTTCGCTGAGCTCAAACTCATTTCTCTCAGTATTACACTCCATTAAATTAAATATTTCCTCTCCATTTTCAGCGATATCTACATCGGCGACTGGTTGGTCTGCTTGACTGAAGCTTCTCTGAACAAAGTTTTCCTCATCTGCTGAGATGTGACCTTGACGAGTTAATGCTTTAGCTGGAGCCTCTCGGGTAGCCATGTTAGCTACTCTTGGAAACTGTCCTTCGCACTGAAAGTTATCAGTAGGGGACTCGATGCAATCCGACACAGTAATATTTCGTGGAAAGTCGAATTCATCTGACCACGGCCTTCCTCTCTCATCATGAGGAGAGACTTTCTCAATGTTGTTCAGCTGGCGCGAAGCTGCTTGTCCACATCTGCCAGTTCTGAGCACAGTGGGTCGCGAGGCAGAAGGAGACCTCTTGTCAGAGGGATCCGACAGTCGGGCTAATTGACTCTTGGACAAAGATGAGTTAGAGCGAAAATCGTGAACAGACATGAGAGAACCCATGACTATGCCGTTCCCAACCAGATTTCTCCGCGGTGCCGGCTGGAAGGGGGCATCAAGTCGTTCATTAACCATCAGAGCAGAGTTCTGATTGGATGACTCTGTCTTACATCTCAAGAGAGGCGACCCGTTTTTCTTTAAGCTCCCCGAAAGATGGCCTGAGCTCGAGGCGTCCTGGTAGGAAGTGTTGTCGATATCAGATTCACAAACTCCCGCAGACGCCTCAGCTTCCGCTGATAAGCTGTTTTTGCTGATGTTTAGTCGGAATGAAGCAGTATCTCCTTTACTTAGAGATTTATAATCGCCTGAAGCTCCTAACGCGCTATCACCGTTATTGGGTGTGAATGAGGATAACGCATTTTGGGGAGGTGTCCTAACGATTTCCTTTGAAGTTTGAAGCGTCGCACAGGAAGATTTCAAACAAAAAGCTCGAGGCGTCTCTGAGAAAGAACAGTCCATTGACAGAGTCTTTCCTTCCGACTGGCGGTGGGGCGAAGAGAGATCATCGCCATCCGTTGAGCCGAGTCCCCCAACACCAGAGTCAGGGCTGTGCGCGTTACTTAACCCGTCTCCAGAGCATTTAAGAAAATCGCTGTTACTGCGCATCTGTTTGCACTTCCTATCTCCAGAACTACCAGGAGTACTCAGCCCATTACTGTCTTCGTCTGTGAGGAGTTCCTGTATAGACGCCTGTCCATCCTCGGGGCACGCCGAAACACTTTCTAAGGTTGAGTCCAACAAGTCTTCGTATTCAAAACTGATGTTGTTGGCCAACTGCTCCAAATTATCAGCCAGCATGACGAATTCCGAATTTGGAGAAACAATGGAAGTGGGTCTCGATCTCGAAGGTTCTGAACTGAGGTCATTTAACTCTGAACAGTCAGGTGGTGCTGGCGGGACGAACGATGGAGGGACTTCCTTTTCGTCGTATTGAGAAAGTATCCTGGGTGTACCAGCAAAGCAAGGGTCACTCCGTACGTCACTCGGCGTCAGAGACCGGTGTCGCTGGATAGAAGTGTGATTCCCCTCCCGGCCCGTGAACACCTGTAAGCTAGGTCTCCTTTGGCACTCAAATGAAGCAGATCTGGGGACTGTGCGACCGTTGACGTCATCCACAAGCATCATATCTTCACATGACTCTCTAATATCACATGACCCAGCTCTTCTGCTTCCAGACAGCGACGGCTGGGGCGACGGAAGCCATGGATTCGTCTTGATCCGTGATCTTGACCTATGAACTTTACTTCGCGGAAGATCGGATTCGTAGCCAGACAGGGAAGCAGAATCAAAACCTGTCAAATCTGTCTCTCGAACACACGAGCTTTCACGAGAACTGTAGAGTCGAGACGAGCAGCTTTCCACCGAGCACTCTCTTGTTCGAGATCTTTCCATAGTGACATGATATGGCCCACTGTTGTCACACCTCAATGCAGGACTGAGCGAATTCTGAGCCTCGTTGTCGGAGAACCAAAGTTGATCGCATTTTTCTCGACCAGATACCACTTCTGAGTTTTCTTTGGATCTCGAGAATCCCTTCAAGCCTTTTCTTTTGGGTTTGACAGGTCTTTTATCTGCAGGTTTTCTGTCAGCAGAAGCACCCGCCTCGGGGTACGGGCAAACAGAACAGCGCATTGTTTCCCCCGAGGCCTGTTTTCCCATCGCTTTCTCCTTATTTGCCTTGCTGCTCTGTTTGCGAATGCCACGGAACGATGCAATGGATTTGCGGAAAAATCCAGGCTCCGATTTGTGAGTCTGATAATGCTGGGTGTTGGAACACAATTGCTGGTTTTGAGATAACGGTTTCATGGGTTGCGATGGCTGTACATGATGATGGTGATGGTAATGGTGGTGATGTTGGTGGCTGTGTTTGTGAACGTAACAATGGTAAAAATGTTGTTGTTGTTCCTGGTTGTACTGCGCCACCTCGGGCACTCGAGCAGACGTCTCACACATGGCTGCAATTTGTGTAGACGATCCGCCGTATTCTGAGACGGCCATTCTGGCGTCGTAACTCTGTGACATCATAACCACGCCTGACGGGAACCCCTCAGCGCTCTGCGACGCCACGATGCCGTGTGACGTGTAGCTCCGCGTCATCATTCTACTTCCGGACACTTCAACGCCTCCTCTTCTCTCGGTTTCCATCCCTCTATAAAGAGCGTTTCCTCTCCAGCTGGCTTCTGCCAGCGCCATTCTTTCCACACTGCCTTCTCGGGGCGCGTAGTGAGTGCCGCTGGAAAAGCGTTGCTGGCATTTGTCCACGACATTACAGGCAGCTGGATTAACTTCTGACCCTGGCACCGGTGGAGATTTCTTCTTCCTCCCCCTCATTCGGGGGAGAGAGTTTGCCACCAAATCTCTCAACCTCATTGTAACAGATTATAAGCGAAGTTTACAAAGCAATGCATTCCAGCCGTCGTATTGCCGTCACAGCTGTGACATAGATCTGGCTAGTTGTGATGGCGTAATCAATAGTCGAGTAGAGCTCACTTTTTTTTTCAAAGCACTCAGAAAACGAAATTTGGATTATAATCGAAAACAGTCACTACTGTGACATTGGCTCCAAACTAGATTGTTCTGCAGATATATTCTCTGGGTAAAAACTTCCCACTATAGTGCAGATCATGTAGTTCTCTTGAAATCCACCAGTCTTTCAGAAAGCATGTACGGTTTTGTAAGACCATTTATTGTGATCTAACATCGTCTTTCTGTTTTCATTTCATAAGTTATCAGAAATGCATAGATCTACCAATTCCTTGTCCGAGAACAATAATGCTTGATGCGTCAAACTGGACTTGCATTTGTAAAGTATTCGAAAGAGATGATAAATTATATTCCGTAGAGCAGCAACTTGGTAGTTAGCTTTTCTGTATTAGAACTATCCGTTCAGCGCTTCGAAATTGTTCGAAACAGGAGTTTAATATATTGTGAGCTGGTGGACTTTTACGCCAAGTTCACCTACAACGTGATGAATGACGTGTTTCATGAGATTCGAGTCTCTTGAACAATCACGAAAGAATTTCTCCTTGGGATCAGACTGAAGCACGCAACAAGTATGGTCAGCTCTGTTCTCCTGGTACGCCGGACGCTACCTGCAAAAAGAAAAAACAAATCACAAAAATGAGCAATTTTTCATAAAGGAAATCCACCACGACAGATATACGTATTACAGAAATATTGGCCGTATACCCACATTGACACCATGAATAAAACCCTTTCGGCGAAATGTTGCTTCGATTCAGACAATCATGGAAAGCACGAGTAAAGCAGAAGGCAGTAACCCAACAAATGGAGATAGTCGGCACAATAACTTCCCTCAAACAGGAATCGAAATCATAGCATCTGTGAGCTACAGCAAAGACCCCAACCATTATAATGATATAATTACAGATGCTGGTGAACTTATAATCAAAGACCTCAACCATTATAATGATATAATTACAGATGCTGGTGAACTTATAATCAAAGACCCCAACCATTATAATGATATAATTACAGATGCTGGTGAACTTATAATAAAAGACCCCAACCATGATAATGATATAATTACAGATGCTGGTGAACTTATAATCAACTTAAGACTGACTTCAATTTATAGATAAGGGCTACAAGAAGTCATTACACGTCAAGCACGATTATAACTCAATTGCTCTCGCTCCCGATTTCCCATTTTATTCACTCAGTATCCGTAAAAAAGACCCGTCTTTTTTTCTCCTCTGGGCTCATACGTCAGCGCACAATTAACGAGGGTTATGAGCTCGCCACATTTCTGGCACCCCCCCC
>NW_004797504.1:785750-788269 GCF_000002075.1 Aplysia californica
ACACACACACACACACACACACACACATACACACATTCACACCTATTATATAATACACTGTATCGTGCCTGCTGTAATTAAACACACACAATACTATCATATTATAATAATATACATATAATTATTATAAAATACAACATACACTATTAACCAAGAAATCTATTCATTACGTCATATTTTGTCAGGATTGACGTCCTGTATAACACAGAATAAAATCCAGTGGCTGCCAACATGTCTAATGTCAAACTGTCTCGTCCTACAAAGGTCCTCTTACGCATTCCTCTTTCATTACATCGCATCCTTTCATGTCTGTGTTTCCCCGTTTCCATCTGCTTCCCTTCACTTGTTAATTTTCCCCATTTCTAATTAACTTCGCCTCTTTTATATGTCTTCCCTTTGCTTCAAAGCTGGGTCGCTTTCCTCCCCGTCTTTATAAACGTCCGTTTTCCGATCTTCCGCTAAATCCCCTTTCCGTCTCAATCCCTCTGTCAATCTTGCCCTAGCTCTCTCTCTCTCTCTCTCTCTCTCTCTCTCTCTCTCTCTCTCTCTCTCTCTCTCTTCCTCCTTACCTAATGCGATGCACCCGTTTCATTGGCAAAGTCTTGCGTTTCTAAAATGTCACCCTAAATCTCACAGCGGATATTAACACTTTCAGAGTGAATTTTCTCGTTCTGTTTTCAAAAATAATGGTTCATTCTTCTCAGTTTGGCACGCTCGTAGCATGCCTAAACCAGTTTTCCTATAAACATTTATAGTTTTGAAGATTCTGTTTATAGAGCCCATTTGAGATAAAATATGTCTACATATTATCTTCCCCTCCCCTTGGCTATGTATGGCTTTTGACAGTCGATCTTAAAGCAGCATGAATGATACAGCTTTGCTGGGGAGGCAGAAGTATAGATAGTAGATCGTTCAAGTACCTCATCTCTCCCTTCAGATCTTATCTTCCTTGGTAAGCTTAAAAGGAGAGAGACAACATCAATACATGTGGAATAATATAGGAAAGTGTAGTTGACTGCTTTACTATTTTACATAATATGTGATAGTGATTTATTTTTAAGGGTAAACAATTTTAAAACTCAAATTTAGAGGGATATACCAGTATTTTTGCTTCTCATTATCATGCTTGTCTGATGTTTTTTAAAACTGTTTTCTTCCCTTTTCTTTCGTATTTCGTCCATCATGTTCCTCACCTCCCTTTGGTATATTATTGTATTGTAGCCTACTTCATCTTTTACGTAAATGTAAGCATGACCATTATAATAAAAAGGAGAAGATGGAGATGGATTGGACATGTTCTGAGAAGAGAACCAGACTCTATTGTGAAGACTGCCCTCCACTGGACACCCGAAGGACGTCGCAAAAGGGGCAGACCCAAAGTAACCTGGAGACGCACAGTAGAGTCTTAAATGAAGTCCTGGATTCATGCGTGGGAAACGCTGACCAAGATGGCCCAAAACAGACAGAGCTGCCCTAAACGCCAGATGGCGTAATGGGTAGTAAGCAAGTAAGTAAGTAAGTAAGTAAGTAAGTAAGTAAGTAAGTAAGTAAGCCTACTTCATCTTTTATTTTCTTCTTTTTTTTTTTTTTCTTGCGTAAAGTGTGCACAAAGGCGTAATAATAATGTTAATACATTGACAGCGTGAACGAACATGAAAAGAAATTCACCCTTGAGGGTATCCATCGTTCTAATAAAAATGTATTACAATTTTTCACAACGTGATTTTGAATCGAATCTCAGGGACGAGGATACCCAACTTATGAAGTTTGGCTTATCACCACTTTGTATGTATCTATAATAGCCTGATTACGGCTTCATTACGTTCATTTACTGAACAAAATATTAAGTAATTATTAGGAGGATCCACCTATTTGCAAGTTGAATTGCTACAGACAATATTGGGGAACTGCCCTCTCATATAGA
Organism: Aplysia californica; assembly: GCF_000002075.1. Taxonomy (NCBI): domain Eukaryota; kingdom Metazoa; phylum Mollusca; class Gastropoda; order Aplysiida; family Aplysiidae; genus Aplysia; species Aplysia californica. The sequence goes on from NW_004797504.1 coordinate 787,675, forward strand.
AAAGCTATTTTCAAAACGATAAAACCTTCACAAAACTGATTCTAAAAGGGTTAAAATTGGGCCCCGCATAATTGGAAATCGATTTGTACAAGCGAAGCTAAATTTTAAAAAAGAACAGGATGTAACTTGATTTTCTCCCCCCGAAATGTCTGCTCTCAGCGGCATCGCCTTTCAATCACTGGGGTCTGTCTCTATTCCCCTGTGGAACAGATACAGCCCCACAGAGGAGCATTTCTGAGCAAGCTCTTTTATTAAACCTCTCTCACGAAAGCAGATTTGCAATAGGATGCTGTTCATCGACCTGTTGTTTAACATTCACGAGACAGACGGGCATGTCCGATCCGATTCCGATAGACCGATCGTATTGAGGGATAGAGTTTCGATTTGTTTTCTTTTTAGAGTGTCACCGGAGACGCAAACATTGTTTTCTTTGTTGAGTATTGTTCCCCCTCAGAATTATATTAACTATATACATTTTACAAGGTAATTGATTTAAACCAGGTTTATTGTTGTCCTTCTCCTCCTCCTTTCCCTCCTCCTCTTTCCCCCTCCTCCTCGTTGTTGTTCTCGTCGTCGTCGTCCTCCTCCTCCTTTA
>NW_004797504.1:788539-789615 GCF_000002075.1 Aplysia californica
TTCTTCTTCTTCTTCTTCTTCTTCTTTTTCTTCTTCTTCTTCTTCTCCTTCTTCCTCCTCCTCAATCCCCGCCTTGCACAAAAGCCTGTACATCCCACGACCATCCAATCGTGAAAAGCTGTGATGATCATCAAGCTTTTAAATCCGACATGTATGCCCAGCCCATTAGAAAGGAATTGTGGTAGTAGCACGGTTAATTGGGCATCCCTCTCTCATGCCAAATCGGCGACCTAATGGCATTTGGCCGCTTCTCAAAGAGAGAGCTTCCTACTCACTTATCTGTCTTAAGTGGAGTGCTGACAGGTTCTACTCATCCGATCCGATTCCATCGTGTAGAACACTTTAGACGACAGAATCATTTCTTTGTGTTTTGAGTTTTGCGCAAAGAGAAGTTGTATCGACTCGGGAACGTTACATCAATACAGGTGTTAGGTAATAAGCGAAAGGAATGAAAGTAGGACGCAAAAATTAAGACTGAAAAAGTAAGTCAGACAGCTTAAGTCAGCTGACGGAAAGAATAGAAGTTGAACCTATCACTGGGGCCTTCCCACCATTAAAATTTGTTCTTCCGATCTGAAGATAAGCCATGGAAGGGGAAAAAAAAGGAAAAAACAAATCTTGTTTTCGAACCAACGACAGGGTGTGCAGAGAGGGGAAGTTTAGTTACATTTCTAGTTACAGTTTTACGGCATTTGCAATGCAAATAGATCATAGGTGTGGAAGATTAGAGGTGTTACTAAATCAAAGAGTATCATACATTGAAAAGAAGGAGGATAGATCAGATAAGAATAACAGATGTTTTATACGGAAAGAAGGCGCAAACCACACCAGAGCACCAGGCAACCACCCAGGATGAGTCAGGTACAATTAATATAAAGTGTGACATGTAGAGTCCAGTTAAGGTGACACCGTAGAACAGACTGTCACTAGTTCAGCTTTGGGGGTTTTGGTTCGAAGACCATTGACAAGTAGAGTCAAATGTTAAGGCGCAAAATATTCGATGGCAGTTCTTCTACTTTTTCTTCTTCTTCTTCTTCTTCTTCTTCTTCTTCTTCTTCTTTTTCTTCTTCTTCTTC
>NW_004797504.1:792596-795061 GCF_000002075.1 Aplysia californica
TCTCTCTCTCTCTCACTATCTCTCTTGTCTTCTCTTTCTCACAACCTTCTCTCTATCAATCTGTCTGTCCATCCATTCATCTGTCTCTTTGCCAGCCGTCTATCTATCTATATATCTATCTATCTATCTATCGATCGATCTATCTATCTATCTATCCATCCATCTATCTGATCCTTCCTTCTCTCTCAAAGATAAACACGGGCATATGCAAACAAACAAACCCACACTCATACACATTAACAAATAAACAAACAAAACAAACAAACACACACACACACATATATGCACACATACAAAAACAGACGCACACACACAAACACACGCACACAGACAAATAAACAAGCAAACAAACAAACACACACACACACACACAAAACTACTTAAATTGGAATTCAATCCAAAGAGTATTGAACAGCATCACCCAAGGGACAACAGCTGGTTTCCGTAGCTACATTAGTTATGATATACAAAACAGTAATTGCGAATATAGAAAAAATGTTGTTTCTGAAATTAATTGTACTGTTCTGTACCCACAGTAGAGCAAACAATGTTAGTTACTTTTACTTTTTCGTCCTCTTTTGTCGTTATGCGTCAAGGGGAGATGCTGATAACGCACAAGCGTTAGTTATAATATACAAAAAGTAAGTGAAAATGTAGAAATGCTATTACTGAAATTAATTGTGATGTTGGGTAGCCAGAGTAGATGAAACAGCGTTTGTTATCATATTATTAAAAAGTAAGTGAAAATGTAGAAACGTTTTTTTCTGAAATTAATTGTAATGTTGTGTTACCACAGTAGTGCCAATAAAGTACGTTTTCACCTTAAAAAGTAATCGAAAATATAGAAATGATTATTGCTGAAGTTGTGAGGTGATGTCATAGCAACTTCGTGAATGTTTGGCGTCGTCCTACATTTTTTCTGTTTTGTGTCTGCGTAGCTTTTCCATAACCATAACACTCATTATCAAGTCGATGTGTATATTTTGACTGATTCGTAATATCTATGTTTTGTGTTTGTTTGTTTTTTGCATGCCTGTTTAATCGCTAGAATTCACACGCCAAAGTGCTCAAGCTGATAGTTGGAGGGCGCTGATAACATGTAATATTTTCTTTATTGTCCCTTATGTTTCCGGGTATCATCATCATCATTACGTGTACCCCTGCCTTGTTTGCCTTTCAATTTTGAAAGTGAGAGTTAATTGTTCAAAGCCTTTGAGCCTCTTCAAGTGTCCCAGAAACTGATTGTTTTCAAGTACAACCTAATATGATTTGTTTTTCCTTCTAAAAATTATTAGCAGTCTCCTAAGATATTACATTTCTGTTGCTCCCATTTTATTTTCACTGTTTTTAGCGATTGTCCAGCAGTCATAGCCGTGCTGAAGGGTGGACCACACGTAGCCTTTCAGAACTTTCATTTTGGTAGTCATTGAGATATTTCTGTATTTGAGGATTAGACTTATTTTATTGAAATTACCCTTAACCATTGCAACTCTTCGTTTTATTTCTGTGGAACACTTAGCATCTGGGCATCAGGTATCCTTTCTATTTTCCTTGCAATAAATGCCCGTTCTTGTTTCAATATACATTGTAGTTCTCTTTACTTATTTTAATGCAAAAATAGGTGCTCACGGTTAATCCCCCCACCAAAAAAAACCCAACAACAAACAAACAAACAAACAAACGAACAAACAAACAAAAACGACCCAAGTTACGATGCTCACCAGTTCACTGTTGGCTCTCTGGCGTCACAGACATAGACGGTCACATGATTCCCTCACTTGTCCTGTGGTCAAGTCAGCTTTGTTTCGAGTAGCACTGTGCTACACCGGCACCGTACGAGAGAAGTCGAGAAGAAAAACCTGAGGAAACGATAGAGAATGTTTTAGAGTCTTTGTTTGAGGAAAGGGAAATGATAATGATAATAATAATAATAATAATAATGATGATGATGATGATGATGATGATAATGATGACGATGTTGATGATGATGATAATAATATGAAAAATAATAATGCATGTGATCTACTTGATTGCATTTACATAACGCACACCCTTTCTCTAAACAAGGCTCTGTCGTGCTTTGCAATGTGCATTGTACAATGTAGTTTGTAAAGCAACAACTGTGGCCGTTTGTGTTGTCGTCCCTATTGTTGTCTTTTGTAATTCTTTTCTTTTCTTTTCGTGAATGTTGTCCCTCGTTGCCTTTCGTTAATTCTTTTTCCAACTGTTAGGAAACATGTATACACACCCTTTTTGTTCTTATCAATAGCGCCAGTTTTTATGTTATTTGTGTTGTTATTCTCGTTGCTTCCGTGTTTGCGCCTGCCTTTGTCGTTGCTTTAATTTTGTTGAATAGTCTGAAAATAGGAATGTCAGTGGACGCGCTAAGCGTAGCTATGTGTATTAGAGGGAGGAAGGGATGGAGAGAAAGAGGGAGAGAGAGGGGGAGAGAGAGGGAGAGAGAG
>NW_004797504.1:795161-796841 GCF_000002075.1 Aplysia californica
TAATAATAATTACATTAATAATAAACAGCATAATTTGTAAAGCGCATATCCCTGCTCGACAGCGAGCTCTATGCGCTATATTCTGTTATAGTATTAACCCAGTAGACATTCTCAGCTTTCTGGGAAGCATACAGTGCAAGCTGCTGATTAAGCGCTCAAATACCAACAAACTGACAAGATGTTTCACTGTCTATGGATGGATACCTATTCCCACCTGGGGGAAGAGAGGGAAATTCGTATAAAGTGCCCATTCAATGTGCACAACGTTGGGTTCTGACGGGATTCGAACCCACCTCCTTACGGTGGTGAATCTGAGAGCCAAACCTCAGCATTACAATAGCCATTTAGTGGTACAGTGGGGAAAGCAAATAAGACGTACTGAAAACAGAAGGAAAGAAAAGATATAGGAACTACAAATGGCTCCCATAAACCACCGGCAACTTGTTTGTATAAACTCTCGAGATATCTAGGCCATTCTCAGCATGAAGAGGTGAACTTTACGTCCAAAGAGATATATCGATAACTCTATCTCCTAAGTTGTGTGAAGGACGTATCGCAAAATGACTTCATCTCCGCCCTAGCGCTTTCGCCGCCCTCTCAATGTTCTCCCGATTTGGTTTACTTTGGACTTTAGGCATTTCGTCTAAAATCTGGAGATCGGCTTATGGAAACTTTGTGAAGCAAAAAGCTCCGCTGAACCTCTGAATACACAGCGCCACGAAGAAGGAGCACCTTCACTGCAACCCTGTCTTCAACAGAAAGGACCGTCTTTTCGGTTTTTCTCCAAAACCTATTAGAAGATCCATCGACGATTTGTAAAAGTGATGATTAAAGGTGTTCATTGACTCATTTCTTTCTATGAACTTGCCGAGGGAAAATGTTTGGGGTTTTTTTTCTTGTTTTTTAAAAGAATAATACTATTATCAAGGAAAAATCAGTAGGGAGTGTTCATTTTAAGTAGTAGTTTAATTTTAAATGCTTCACACACCCAATGACAAAATTAAGATAATGTAGGATGCGGGATGCTTTGATCCTGCCCTTCAAGGCTAACCCAGGCGGAGTGGAAAACAACATTGAGTTATTCAAACTGACGTCTTCTGTATGCAATAGCAATAAATGTTTGTGTAAGGTGAGTGACGCACGACATACTCATCAGATTTCCAGAAGTTTTAGTAAGCGCTTTCAACACAATTAGGTCATATTATAAGTGCTGACGTGCGCTCGTCTCCGAAACGGAAAGTCAGGGTTCGAGCCTCGGTTCGGACACGGATTTTTTTCGCCCCCTCCTGCCCACCCTGACTTCGAGTTGGGGAAGTAAAGGCGGCGCTGAAAGGAAATGGCCACCCTACCATAATAATTATGCCGAAGGCCCAGGAAGTTGTCTAACTAACAAGGCAATCCCCAATGTGCGTATCGGATGCGGGAACAGCTTTACTTTAAATGCTGAAGACTAGAGGTGTTACAAGACAGTAACTAACACAAAAAGGAGGAAAGATAAGAACGGCAAGGTAGACGTTTGATGGAAAAGAAGGAGCAAACGACACCAGAGCACCCGCCAACCACACGCACGTCATTAGTCTGTGCAACAGCTTGTCACGTCCCGGTCAGCGCATCGTGTGTCCGGCTAAGTTCCCACAGCCCCAGACCTGTTAGGATCGGGTGTCATGCACAGGGGGGGGG
>NW_004797504.1:801573-803450 GCF_000002075.1 Aplysia californica
CTTCTTTCTTTATACCTGCCCCCTCACTCCTCCCTTTCTTTCCATCCTTAGTTTTAAGTACGTGTTTAAAAAAACGGTTTGAAAAGAAAATAAGTGTTTATTTTTAGGTAGAGGAGGCATGACAGTCATTGTTTGGTTGATTTGTTTGCTCGGTTCTGCAGTGTCATTTTATGTTGTATGGGCCTTGTTTCCAGGGGAGGGGAGGGTATCGGAGCAGAAAGTAAGGACTGAGGGGGTTGGGGGGGGAGGGGGAGGGGATCCTACTCCTTACAAATACGTTGTTTGTTTGCTTTGTTAAGACGTCCTTACAAATACTTGCGATCCGCGTGGTGTCACACTCCAGTTCTCTCTTTGCACTTTTTAAGTTACGGTGAGACATAACGCATGTGCTTGCTTTGTTTAACCCCTCTCATCTCCCAACTGAAAACAAGGAAAGAAAAATAAAAAGGGAAAAAAAACCCCAAAAAACTCCCCCAGAAAGGCGTGTGGATGAGACAACTGGACAGACGACAATAATTTAAGTTCGTAGCGAAAACAGTCTGTAAGTGACATTTGAATATGTTTTTCTTTTTTAAAAGCTGGTGCAGCGAGTCTGGGTCAAACCGATTTTCAAAAAGAATCCAGTTTGCGCGAAAATCTCCACGTCGCTCTGACGAAGACCGAAGGAGAAAGTAGAACTGTAAAAGTAAACTTTGACCCTTCATTTGGAACTCATTTGACCTAGAAAGCATCCAGGAGCTCCACTCTCTGTCACAGTGTGTGGGTCGTCTTGGTGGCATGCCAGAAACATGTTTGAACTTCTTTTAAAATGGGGAAGGTGGGTGTGATTGGAAACTTATTTTTATCGTATTAACTAGAACTTTATAGCACAAAAAATGGTTGTCTATAATGAATAATCACGGGAAATTGGCTCAAGATGCCTACACTCAGATTTTAATGTGTATATCAAAAGGGGTGCTCGATTTAGAAGAAGAAGAAGAAGAAGAAGAAGAAGAAGAAGAAGAAGAAGAAGAACAACAACAACAACAACAACAACAACAACAACAACAACAACAACAACAACAACAACAACAATAAAAACAAGAGCAACAACAACAATAACAACAACAGCAGCAGCAGCAGCATCAACAGCAACAACAATAAGACTAGGTTCAATGGGACGAAGGGAATATCATGCCTGTGTCAGGTCAGATCACCCTAAACGCCTTGAGACATCTATCTGGCTCACCAGTGACTACTTCTGCACTGCAACGTCTAGCAGCGGTTGGATCACTCACAAGTGACTACTGCACCGACATGACTAACAGTAACAGACCACGGCGTTCTCATGCCACAGGCCAAGATCGGACACGCCTCCAGTTCCAGGGCCTTCGTAGACTAAACATTGGCGCACGGCTATAATAGTTAGACAGTGAGTTAGACAGTAGGGCTGGGCAATGAGTCGCTTTAGCAAAATCCAGATAATATGTTAGTCCACCTCTTCGGCAAATAATATGTTATGAACCGCTTCGACAATAAATGGGTTAGAACCACTTCGACAAACGGGTTTGCATCATTTCAACAAGTGGGTGCACCCACCCACTTCGGCAAACGGGTCAGGAAAGAGAGTTAAGAGTCAGAATTCGGAAAATGTTTCATTGAGAATTATCCTGGTTATCCGGATAGTTTATCCGGATTTTGCCCACCTCTATATATATTAGACAGTTGTGTTTCTGGGTAGCTTGTCCGCACCCTGAGTTTCTCGGCTACCTGCCTGACTGGATCCGAGCAAAACAATCTAGAACAAACTGTCATGATGTGTTTCCTATTGAGGTGACTGGTGTTGGAGTGTGTGCATGTGTCGGGAGGGGGTGGGGAAGAGGGGTGGGTAGGGTATG
>NW_004797504.1:803896-808465 GCF_000002075.1 Aplysia californica
GAGGGAGAGAGGGAGAGTGAGTGAGTGAGAAAGAGAGAGAGAGAAGGAATGCTGGCTCGGTGCCAGTTTCGACTAGATGGAAGACATGAATGGGTATAGACAATGAGTGTCTCCATAATGTGTGTAGACTCGCAGACATATTGTTGTATCCATGTATATGTACCAGCTTGCATATAATTATGAGTGACTAAGTGTGTGCGCGTGTGTGGGTGCAAGCATACCTGCCTGTGTGTAATCGTGTATGTGCGTGCGTGTGTGTATGTGTGATTGTGTGTATGTGTGTATGCGTACATACAATTGATCTCACACCTTATTATGTAAGTGTATGTGTGTGAGTGTGTGTGTGTGTGCGTGCGTGTGTATGAGTGTGTGTTTGTGTGCAGGAGAGGAAAGGGGGTAGAGGTCAGGAACTGTTTGCAAGTAGCTCTTCACAGCCCAGGAGTCAGAATTAAGTACAACGTTTTTTTTTTCAGCCTCGACAGCTAACCAGAATTCTATTAGACCCCTTCTCATGACCCACCATACTTCAGTTAGCACTCTCCAGTAGCTTACTCAAGCTTCTCTCTATCCACCCCAACCCTCAACACTCAACCCTACCACCTCCACACTCAACCTCTCCCTCCTTCGTCCCTCTTCCTTCCATTATTAACAATCCTACGACCCCTTTCCATGACCCACCAAAATTCAGTGAGCACTCTCTCCAATAGCCTACTCATGCTTCTCTCTATCCACCCCTTCTCCAACCCTCAACACTAAACTCTCCCCACTCCTCACCCGACCCCTCTCTCCCTCACCCTCAACCCTCACCCCCTCACCCTCAACCCTCTCCCTCCACACTCAACCCCTCCCTCCCTCGTCCCTCATCCTTCCACTACTAACAAACCCACGACTCCTTCCCTATGACCCATCACATCTCAGTGATCACTCTTTACAGCACAGCATACAATGTCATCATCATTAACTTCACTTACATCGACGCGTCTGCAGACATCCAGGAATCAATAAAGTCACCCGGCGCTCATGTCTTCTTCCAGTTATCCCTTTCTCCTCTCCTCCTGAATAATCCATACACAATGCTGACGTGGACGAGCCATTAACTCTGCACAGACGTAACAAACACGTAATAATATGGCCAATCAACAGCGGACCAAAGGCAATGTAATAGTACTGTTTTCGAACCATCACACGGAAATTAGAAACTCGAATTTCCATATATATTATATTACTTTTCTTGCTATCCACCTATGTCTCACTCCCTTCCCCATTGTCTCTGTATACCCCCCCCCCCCTTCCCCCACCTTTTCCCTCTTTTGTTTTTATACATCCCCTTCCCCCTTTTCCCTTTTTTTGAAGATTCAGATAAAAAGAATACAGAGTAGGTGGTTGGGTTGGAGGGAGCCACTGGTAGGTCCTGCTTCTTTACTTTCCCTCTGTTATTCCCTCTGTCTGTCTGCCTTACATTTCCTCAACACTAAAATGATCCTTATTGTGCCGATGTGCTTCTCTTTACTCAAACATACAAACAAGAAAACAGAATGGGAAAATCTGTAGGAACGACGAGGTTCTGTCCCAAAACAGCGAGTCTTCAAGCAATGTCAATGAGTTAAAATAAAACCAAGAGGTCACCCCGACTCACAGGAGGTAGTGTTATTGTAGCACCGCTCCTCATAGGTAGTAACCAGTACAGCCATTAGTTAGTAGAGCGAAGACCGGCTATCGCCACTATACATAATTAATTTCGTAAACACATCTCATTATCTTGCCGCCACATCTCGCTACCTTAGAATTATTTTACAAAGTTGTATCTGACATTTTTGACCTCGTCGAGTTACTAAGACTGTGAGGTCAGACATCAGATGCTTTACCTGGTCTGTGAATATCGTATGATTATTCGGAGTCGTTATCAAGATATTCAAAGAACTGCATTAAAAAAGCTTGACACGCGAAACTCAATTTTTGTTTTTTACGTAAAACTTCTCAAAAGTAGGTACTGAGCGCAGAACTTTGTAATTCTGAGAAGCGAGTTGTCAACCAATATAAGGCCATCTAAAGATGAAAATTCTTAGCTGTACCAAGCACGATGCATTTTGTAGAAGACTGAACCGGCGTCTGTGGAGCAGCAGTTAAGAGCTTCACCGTTGCACGCAGAACATGGCACTTACATGACCAAAATTGAGTCGACAGTGCCGTAAAACATCTCCTCAAATCAATCAAGCAGAACACCCGAGTTCGATTCCCGTGTGGGGAGAATTTTTATCGAGTATCTCGGTCTTTCTGCTTGGACCTTGCATCTCTCTCAGTCTGGCTTGGTCCTAAAATGCGGTATCAAAGGCTACTTCCAAAATGGTCACTTTTAAGGATAAGCGGGCTAACCCTTATTTCGGGGATTTCCAGAAATCTTGACCTACATATAAAATGTGCACTGCCTTACCTATGGGAGAAGTTTGGTTTCACTGGTGTGTAGTATGTTTGTTTGGTTATAGAGAAAACTCTCTTTGTCTTTAAAAGAAGCTGAACAAGTGTCCAAAACGTTTACCTTCGATTTTCTCAAAACAGCATTTTTCTGGATAGCTCCAAAAATGATTTTCTCAAAATGGTTTCACTGGTGTGTATATTTGTTTGGTTATAGAAAAAACTCTCTTTGTCTTTAAAAGAAGCTGAACAAGGGTCCAAAACGTTTACCTTCGATTTTCTCAAAACAGCATTTTACTGGATAGCCCCCATGTGCGCTTAAAAGCGATCAAACAATCTAAAGAGTGCCGATAGGGATGTAAAAACAATTTACCTTCAAAAAGAATGTGTAACTGACACTGGTGCAACAACAGGCAAAACGAAGAGTGTCTTTATGAACGTCATTTTAAAAGTTGTCAACACAGAACGACGTTAAAACAAGACATCAAAGACACTTAAGAGACATTAATTGATTTTCTTTAGTACTTCCTCGTGAACACTTATTTCGACTTGTTCTGCTATTTGAACTTCCCAGGGGGCATTTAATCGACTTCAAGCAGCAGGCCCCCCCTCAAGCAAGACTAGAAAAAGATCAAACAACTGACTTCGATAAAGTATATCTGCAAGTGTTTGTACCTTTTTTTTGTTGTTCTTTTTCATTACATTTTTAGGCTTAAGTTTTAAACATCACGTATAGAAAAAAAAGTTGTTTACGCCTGTAGTATACTAGGAGCTAAAATTTATACCAGAATATTTTAGGGACCAAAGAACGAAAAACAATTTATGTTACATCACACCAAATTCAGGTAGCTGATTTTTCTTTGGGGAAACCTCAATGATTGTTGACAAAGTGCGGTATCATTATAATAACATGTGCAAAGGGCTGCTGTCTGAGTAGATTCTTGCTTATAAAGTAAATTGTTTAAGTAATTATAAACACATAGACACAAAAACAGACATGTAGACCCAGGAAAAGGCAAGACAAGCAAATGTATGTAGAAACAACAAACGGAACGAACAGTAGTAGGACTCGCCGCTATGCCTTCTGTAGTGTCCACATTCGATTGATTTCAGGAGATTCGACTTGGCAGGGTTTTGTGTTGACTTTCTTCAGTAAGTTTTAATGCGCTTGAAACACATTATAGGTCATATAGGTGCTGAAGGTCAGAGGTGTTGCAAAATAGTAGTCTTGTGCATTTACAATGTAGGCCCTATTCACGGAAAAAAGTAAGGACGACAGATGTTTGAATAGGAAAGACAGAGCATACCACACCAAAGCATCCGCCAGTCACCCACTTATGCTGACAGATTAACTGGTCGCTTTTAAGGACAAGCGGGATTTCGGGGGTTTCCAGAAATCTTGACCTACACCAAATGTGGGCATTTCCCTACCTATAGGAGAAGTTTGGTTTCATTGGTGAGTATATTTGTTTGGTTTATAGAGAAATATATCCTTGTCTTTTAAAGACACTGAATAAGGGGCAAAAACTTTACCTTCGATTTTCTCAAAACAGCATTTTTCGGGATAGCCCCTTTGGGCTTAAAAGCGACTAACTATTAATGACAGTCGAATTTCCAGCTCCGTCTTAGGTACGGTAGTCTCATACCGGGTGTCCATTGCGGGTGGGATCGGGTCGGGTGTGATCGGGTATTGTCTGGTCGATCACCCGGCTCGTCGCCTGAAAACAAACACGTTTGTTTAGGAGGCAACGAGTCGGGAGCAATCGGCGTGCGCCACGATAACCGCTTTGCGCCCTCAATCTGGCTAGGAAACCGACCCGACCCGACCCGACCCGAACCCCCAATGGGCACCCTGTATGCACCCCGTATAAAGCCATAAATTTTGTAACATTATGCTCACTCACAATGTCTTCCTCCGACCAGAAATAGCGCGACTGGCAAAGATGATAAGTTCTACAGAAACACGTTTTTCAAAGTTCGTTAGATTTTCTGACAAGAAAGGAATGAACGAATGGGACAAAAACAAAACATGCTGATCTTTTATTAAACAACGCACGTGATGCTAAGAAAAAAGAACCCACAACGAAAGAATAGTACAAGAAATAAATAAGAAAGTACAAATACCCGCCCTCCCTCAATTCCAGCCCCACCACCACC
>NW_004797504.1:812841-814082 GCF_000002075.1 Aplysia californica
TAATAATAATAACAATACCAATAAGAAATCATATCTATCATGTAGTTGATTTCTACTTCTGTTCAAGACAGACAGGAATACTGGTAGCATAGGGAGCGGAAAGACGCGAGGTATACCTCTCTATGGCTATGGCGCTGTCTACACCACCTGCGAAGTAGGAAGCACTCCAGAAGAGCCAACAAGGTGCTGCCTTGCCGAAAACGCAGAGAAGCCAATGTGTAAGTGGCGTCGGTGGCCTGGTGGTTAGGATACCCGACTCGTGATCGTGAGGCTGCGGGTTCGGGGGTTCGAGCCGCAGGCCCGATGTTGTGTCCTTGGAAAAGGCACTTTACACGAATTTTCCTCACTTCACCCAGGTGGGAATGGTTACCCGGCCATAGACACCGAATGATCTTGTCAGTATGTTAGTGTTTTAGTGCCTGTAAATGGCTGCTTGCACCGTATGCTTCCTAGGAAGTTGAGGTTGTTTTAGAAAGCTATCGGGTCTCCTGGGGTAATAGTATATATTATTATTGTGAAGCACATAGAGAATACTGTTGAGCTTGGATTTGCGCTATTCAAATATAAATATGCTATCTATTATTATTATGGATACCTGCTTTTTTTCTGGGCCAACCCTCACCTACGTCATGGGTATCTGTCTGAAAAATTCCAACTGAGCTTCATTTTTACGTTACAGAGTTAGGGTTAGGGTTAGGGTTAGGGTTAAGGTTAGGATTTGGCTTAGGTTAAGTTAATGCTTAATGGTTCGGTTTATAAATAGGATACTGGTGTTCGTGTTGTAATTAGGGATTTAGTCTTGTCATCGTTATTCATTCTCAATCGGTTTCCGATGTGCGTTTAAAAAAAATGAAATGCTTGTCAACATGGGTGGTATCTCGCCCACCAATATGCGATTTGATAGGGTGTTTTTTTTCTCTATTTCTATTATCTACTTTAATGGGCAGGGGGGACCTCCAACATAGTGACAGGTGTTACGTAATATCCCGCTTGGAAATAAATACATGTAGGTGGGTGGTGCGAAAATGTTAGACTCATTAGATTTGCTAAAGTAGGGGCGTTGGCTGTAAAAGAAATAAAGGTAAAAAAGTAGCCATCATTTCTGTAAATTCACACAATTTGGAGTTATCTCTATAGTATTAATAACCCTATACAATATTATCAGGGATCAGTTCTAGCAATAACTTAAGTTGTTGCTTTTGATGTTGTATTCAAAGAAATAATAATAATAATAACAATAA
>NW_004797504.1:817786-820002 GCF_000002075.1 Aplysia californica
AGTGAGTGAGTGAGTGAGTGGGTGAGACTGAGGGGGTTACTTGTCACAGAAAAAACCGTTAAGTACTAGGTCTACTGCCTTTCTTTAAGTTGTCTACCTATGTTGACTGCTGACTTCATGTCTTCGCCGTACACCATTTTGAAAAATGACATAAGACGCCACGGAGTCTCCCACTGAGCAGTCAATGTGAACTATCACTGCCCTTTTCCTGTAAGACAGTTTTTAAATTGTTCAGAAAGTTCATAAAAAAACAATAATTGAAAGACATGATGAGACATTAAATGGTCACGTCAGATAATGAAATCATGACTTCTGCTATTTCCCTCTCTGCTTTCCACATTTGGGTTGTCTGGCATGACATTTTACAAACCATCAGAGATCATAATATTCCTGACACTCGAGAAAAATCCTGCTGTTGGTTTTACTAAATAGGCAATTGTGTTCGTTCACTATGTCGAGTAACTAATAACAGCTTTTCGAGGAAAACTACTACATGTAATCGAAATCGGAAGACTAGAAATCTGAGCCCGTGTCGTGACATTTGTTGGCAAGCAAAAAGACTAGATTGGCAAAAAGACTAGATTGGCAAAAAGACCAGATTGGCATCATCGTCGAAGGATTACAGTCTAAGTAATGGTTTGCCCCATATGAGGTCTTAAAATGTGTGGACTTTTAGGCAGAAATTGCTGTTTGTGGGCATTTTCTGTTTCTATTTGTTGTTTTACGGGACCACTCATGTGGAGTTCTAAAATTTTGAGCTCACTTAATTTAGGTTCTTTACTCGGGCCCAATGTGCATAATCTGAATTCCCACCCCCACCCCCACCCCAACCGACCCCTTGCTTTCATTATCATCAATGTGCTTGTTTATTGTCCCTTTCAACGCAGAACCTTCGAATTTAACGTACAGCTCTGTTTCAGTCGAAGTAATAATGATAGACAGCATTTTATAGCGCAAATCCCCGAATAGAAGATAATATCTTTATGCGCTTTACAATCTTTATAATATTACCGTACATTATCTTAACATAGAAATGCCGTTTTCAAAAGTCTAAAGTAAGCCAATATCGTTGGGAGCACAGCACCATAGAGTCATCATAAAACAGAAGATTAGATCAACGTTTTCAAAACCAGCATTGTCGTTCAGATGAGCCTATACTGTTGTGTATTTCGTGTTTGTCCAGAAAGCATTTCCGTATGGAAATCAAACAGCTTATAACCGTCCAGTGCACTGTTGAATTTTGTATAGCTCTTTGCGTCTATGCAAACGGTCAATTGAGCTTAAGATGGTCCCAAGGTTGTCTTTATGCAGCTTCTTTCATGGCTAATTCTTCCTATGTTTGAAGCGCAGATTCTGTCGCAGTGCTTGCATGTCAGTGAGGTGGATCGAAGCTCAGTATTTCCGCTGTTTTCCTTTCGTCGTTGAATTATAAAGCAATGATAAAGTTAGTGTTCCTTTAGACTAATAGCATTTCGATAGGGGATTCAAGGTACTTAGAATGACAACATGTCACACAGAGATAAGAGGAAGCAACTTAGTGTGCCTTAGACACTCAGCAAAAAAAAATTAAAATTAAAGTTTAAAAAAACAACAACAAAAACCTAACTACATTAAGTCAGTGTTTGTCCAAAGTGTATTTCGGTTTGGAAATCAAACAGATTATTATTATTCAGAGCACTGTTGAGTTACAAAACAATTTTAAAATTAGCGTTTGTTCAAAGAGCAATTCGCATTGAAATCAAACATCTTATAATCGTTCGCAGTTATAAAGAAATATCAAAGTTAGTGTTTGTTCAAAATAGTGTTTCGGTGGGGGATTCTAGGTACTCAGAATAACATGTTCAGAGATAAGAGGAAGCAAGAGTCAATGTGCCCAAAAAAATCTATAGTGTCTGTCCAAATGGCGTTTCGCTTTGGAATTCAAACAGCTGAAACGTTCAGTGCACAGTTGAGTTATAAAGAATATATCAGAGTTAGTTCAAATAGCAATTCGGTAGGACATTCCAGGAACACCGAATGGCACATGTTCAAAGATAAAAGACTTAATAATATTAATCTCCCCTCGACACTCAGATGAAAAAAAAACCCCAAACTATTTATAGCAGAGTTTTTCCAAAGAGTAGGCCTATTTCAGTAGGGAAATCAAACAGATTGTAATCGTTCGCAGTTATAAAGAAATAACAAAGTTAGTGGGGTTTGTTTTTTTCAAAATAACA
>NW_004797504.1:824072-826622 GCF_000002075.1 Aplysia californica
AAACTATGCGTTATTATTTCAAAGCCATGGAATCGGTGTCTTTTCTTTATAAATTATAGTAGGTATAATATACTTGGCCACCCTACCGCAATATACCGATGGCACAGGAAGTTGTCTCACTAACAAGGCAATCCCCAATGTCCGGACCGGATGCGGGAACAACAGTACTTTACTTCTACTGTGTACAATAACTTCTCCACACAGTAGTAGTAGAACTTACATATCATGCCGCCTACAAGGGTGAACAACCTAACCATGACCGCACGGACGATCTTGACCTGAGGTGAGGCCGAGGTGCTAATAGGAGAGCACAGTCGAATCAGTCACATATACAGCTCAACATCCACTTGAACAGAATAAATCCAGAAACGAATAACACAAAGAGACAAACTGAGATGATCAAGAAGACAGACAACAGGAAGGAATATGACTGAAAAGGCCTAGAATAGGTTTCATGTACTATGATCGGCAATTTCTGTTCCGCTTGAACAGAATGAATCCAGAACTTCCCCCAATGTGTCCTTTGTGTGACTATGCATATAAGACTGTGGATCATCGCCTGTTCCCCTGCACAGCCCTAAATGATATCAGAGCTACACTTCTCCCTCCAAGACCTTATAACATTGACAACACACTCTATGGAACATTACAGCAACTGCAGCAGACCTGCACTTATCACTACATGATATTGGACAGAAGGGCGAGAGCCCAGCAGTTGCTGGATCGACAACAACAACAACAAGAATCTGCCCAAGACGACTATCTACCTATTATCGAAGAGACAATAAGTGGTCATCTTAGACAGGTGGTCTTAGCCTTCTCGAACAAGGGCCAAAACTCTCGGAGGTCCCGTGGGCAATTTGCGCATGTTAAAGATCCCTCAGTGGTCCAAAATCGATAAGAGTAGACTTCGGCCGCCACCTGGGCAAAATTCAAAATATCCTACCAACTTGAAATGTTTGGTGTGTCCCGCGCGCTTAATGACCTTATTATTATGCAGTTGCGAGCGCCGTAAAACACTTACCAGAAAAAAGACAGGTGGTCTTCTACAGGTCAGAGCCATTAAAATGTAAGTACAAATGTTAGGGGGGAAGTGGGGAGTGGTCGTTCATACCGATGATGGTCTTAGACAGGTCGGTAGTTAGAGCAGGTCCGACTGGATTTCACAACATCGAGTGTGGCCTATCCAATTCGACCACCGGATACCAAACAATTTTTAAAATACCAAAAAGGTCACAGAATTGTGTTTTACCACAGACACTAGGTGACGAATTCCGGTGATATTGCGAAAGATCAGGAAATACAGTATAGTAATTAGAGATAGTTCAGAAAAAAATAATCCCAGAAATCTGTACACATTTACTGGCAGGAGGTGGAAAGGGAACCGTTTGTTTCCATATTCTGACAAAAACCTATGTTTACTTCCGTAAAACCATCAAAGAACATACGTATATGAGCAGTTTCAATGGGGTTTTTTTTTGGGGGGGGCTAAAAATGTGTTGCTGTTATTGTCTTTTTTGAAAGAGTTTGACGGTACTTGTAACACAAATAAGTGCTGAGGGTTTTCTTAGTTTTGAGTTTTAATAGAGGTTTTACGGCGCTCGCAACTGCATAAGGTCATATGAGCGCCAAGGGGTGGATGTCAACAGAGAAGTCCTTTCAGGGAATCAGACTTACTCTGCTCACCTCTCTAGCTTCATCAGCACAAAGTCTGCTTTGACTATCAAGGCACCCCGGAAATAGCGGGTCACAAGAGTGTGACAAACATACAAAAGAAGTAGAGGAAAATGATGAAAGTAAGGATTAGGAAAGAAAAAGCAGCAGTTCCCTGTAGTAGTTCAGGCACAGTTATGAGCATGACATTGTTAGATCAGCCCATTTACAATTCTACTGTGCACTAGAACAAAAAATGCACCCCCCCCCCCTTTGGGAATGGCCTAAACACACTTCAGTCAGTGGCACTGCACCGGGGGTTTACTATTAGAGAGTAACATACAAAGAAAGGAAAAGGGAGAGGTAAGGACGGTTGGTGTTTGAAAGGGGGGGGTGGGGGAAGAAGCAGACCACAACAGAACACCCGCAAATCACCCAAGACTCCGCCAGTTATAATAAGCAGTAGCTCAGAGGAGGATCTGGGGAAGGAAATGAAACTGAGACTGACCGAATGTGTGAGAGCGGGGGGTAAAAATAGAGATATATCGGTTTACAGCAGTTTAGATTAATTAATTCTCAAAGAACGATACGAAGTGGAAACCCTGATCAAACAAAAATGAATGAACGTCGTTGAACCCTGGGCCATGTTTAGGCACTGTTTCACAAACCATCAAAAAACAAACTCTATAAGTGCATAAAGACATGGGATAAAACGTAGTAACATCATAGGCTAGCACAGGATAGAGAGAGGTGGAAAGTGTTTTTCCGGGGCCTATACACTGGTGCAGGGTGAGAAAGGCAATGATGATGATGATTTTTTTTTGTTTCCTTAATGGGCCTGACGGACTCCACGAGGAAATCTTCGAGCGAGAGCGAGGCTCTTTTTCGGATCCATTG
>NW_004797504.1:827686-829262 GCF_000002075.1 Aplysia californica
ACACACACACACACACTGGGCATCATCATCACGTGGTGGAAATTAGGACAGAATGGACAGTTCCATTAGGAGGTTCTTACAAACAACGGGATCGAAAGGATCGGCTTACCTTACCTGTGCGTGGCACTTAAGAGATAGAAATAACGGGTAACTTCATTCATCCCTACCCGCTCATCCATTTCTTGCAGGCAGCCAACTACGAGAAAACCAAAGCACGTGCAGTGTGTGTGTGTGTGTTAGAGCCAGCGTTCATTATGTCGACATTTACAGTCGCAAACCGTTTAAGTCCAAAATGTTCGTTTTAGTAAGACTTTTACGGCACTTGCAACACAATAAAGTCATATAATTGCCAAAGATTAGAGGTGTTGCAAGAGAGTAACAAACATAAAAAAGAAGGAGGAGAGATAAAGACGAAAGTTGTTTGATAGGAAAGAAGGAGCAAACCACATCAGAGCACCCGCCAACCACCCACTAGTCCAATGTAACTAGTTTCAAGGAAATTAGTTTTTGCATGTCAAGAGTGCCAGTGGAAACATCTGATAGAATACGTCCAGTGCCAAAGTCGTATTCCGTAGTCTTTGCTTTGTGAACATGAACATTTAGTTTTAGTAAGTTATACGGCACTTGCAACACAATAAGATGACGTACGTTTTTTAGTTTGTGTTTTCAGCAAGAGTTTTACTGTACTTGCAACATAATAAGGTCATATAAGTGCTGAAGATTGGAGGAGTTACAATTAAGACAGTAACAAACATAAAAAGAAAAAGGAAAGATATGGAAGGCTGGAAGGAAACACGGAGTAAACCACACCAGAGCACTCACCAATCACCCACATAACGTGTATTGTATTAACGCATGATATAAGAAAGCATCCAAATGTGTGGTTGGCGGGTGCTCTTGGGTTTGATCCTTCTTTCCTATCAAACATCTACCATCCTAACCTCTGCTCCTTCTTATTTTGTGTTTATTACTCTCTTGTAACACTTCTTATCTTCCGCAGCTATATATGCCCTTAGTGAGTTACGAGTACAGGTGTCTTAAAACTCTCACTAAAGAGTCTCCAAGCGATCTTTACAGACAAATAAATTATAACATAAAACCTGACCTTGATCTCAATTCTTACTTACACGGTTTGCAAATGCTACCGCCGTGGATAAACGAACGAACATGTCGGAGCACTCACTCTCTACCTGTGGGTGAGCAGCTCTGAAGCATGAGGTTTGTGCATGTGCGATTTTCCTAAACAAAATAAACACGGTTATGTCCCGAGTCTGACCAACAGGGCCAGGTGTTACGGTACCCGGATGTTTGTGGCCAGAACAACATAAATTTCGCTCTGTTGTTGCTCGACGTGATGGTGGTGGCCAACTGTGTAACTAAAGGGAAATAGTATGTTGTTGAGGGTGATAATAATGATAATAATACTAATAGAATGTTGTTGTGGATAATAATACTAATAGTATGTTGTCGTGCATGATAATACTAATAGTATGTTGTTGTGGATGATAATAATGATAATAATACTACCAGTATGTTGTTGTGCATGATAATACTAATAGTATGTTGTTGTGGAAGA
>NW_004797504.1:829558-833608 GCF_000002075.1 Aplysia californica
CTCCCTCCCACTGCGGCACCAGCAACAGCTTGCGAGGAGGGGAATTCCCCGGGCCATCCCAACAGGTTTCTTGGAATTCTTACGTGGTTCTTCAATTAGGCTTGGCGGGGCTCTCGTGGTTTAGTGGTCTAGAGGTTACGGTGTTCGCCTCTCATTCAATAGGTCCCGGGTTCGCGAAACCAAACAGCCACGGAGCATTTTCTTCTCTAAAATTATCTTCTTTCAACTTCTTTCCTGCTCTCTAACCATGTTCTTTTGTCTGCTTTCGTCTCCACTCTCTCCCACTTCTAACATTTTTTGTCATATGCTTAAAATAACAACAACAACACCCCCCCCCTTTAAAAAAAAACCTTGTACCCTGCATTGTTATCAACAACATCACGAAGTTTTGACTTAACAAGATAATAATTTTTCAAACAACAGGCCTTTGAAATAAGCCTTTTTTATGTAACAAGCAAACATTGTTCAATGAAGAGCCATTTTCACACTAATGTATGGATTCATAGAATCGGAATTTTAAGGCCCAGGATTTCTTTAGTCTTTGTGTGCCTCAACATTGTCCTTGACTTCAAGAAAGCATAACAAATGAGTAGCTTATGTTCATTGTCATTGCATTATTTTGTGACTCTTCAAAGTCTTGCTTTTTGCTCATTTTGCATACCGAGTGAAATTCTCCAACCTTTTTAACTTTTATATATTCCGATTTTAATGATTTAAAAGGTGAATTTCTTCGTTTCTGCAGCTTTTTCTGATCCAATAAAGAAGATAACTTTCAGATAATTTGAATTGTTTCTTTGTGGTACCGTACCTTTTGTGTGTGTGTGTGTGTGTGTGTGTGTGTGTGTGCGCGCGCGCGCTCGCGCGCGTGTGTGTGTGTGTGCATGTGTAATATTGCGTCTGCTCCCTTTTTTATCCCTGTGTCTATGCCAGACTTTTTTAACCCTCCACCTGCGGTTCTGTCTGTACAATTTCCCTGTACCTAGTTCTTTGTTTGTTTTTTTTTTGGTAAGTTTTGTTTTAGTAAGAGCTTTACGGCACTTGGAACACAATACGGTCACATGAGTGCTGAAGAATTGAAGTGTTACAAGAGAGAAATAAACACAAAAGAGAAGGAGATATAAGGACGAAAGATGTTTTATAGGAAAGAAGGAGCAAACCACACCAGAGCACCCACCGACCGCCCGCGTACCTAGTTCAGAGTACCTGGTCCGTCTTGCTCGTATACGTTGGGTCTGTCTCGCAGTGCTAAGAACAAACACATTGTGTTCGTGGTATCTGCTGTCATAACTAATCCCATACAGGTTACCCACTGGGGTATTGTGGAGGGGAGGGGGGGTTGAGGAGGGGTCGGGGCGAGATGCTGTGTGTGTGTGTGTGTGTGTGTGTGTGTGTGTGTGTGTGTGTGTGTGTGTGTGTGTGTGTGTGTGTGTGTAGGTGAATGTGAATAAACATAATATGAGCTTAAGAGTCACTTAAATAAATCATTTCTTTATTGACGTAAAGAGCCAAGAACCCAGTTGGAAAGTGGGAGCGGTAGAAACATACCTTTTGACTTTTTCAGTGCCTATCAGAACACAGAAAGAAATGGAAGGAGAGATCCGTGTACATATTGTTTCCGTTTGCACACGTGGACATACGACCTAGATATACAACAGGTGAGAATAAGCGTCAATCCTCCATTCGGAAGTTATTTGACCTACTACTCACAGTCGGGGTCAACACTAAATAACTGTCTGTGGGGCCACATTTGGGTCACCGTGAGTTCTCTGTCGTTCATCCTGGCAGAATCCGTAATTTTATTAAGGTCGTTGGCATTTACGGTAACTTGTAAATTCTAATACAGTTATTTTGATATTAAGTTTGTTGTCATTTTTAAATTGGTATTTTACCTAAACATTTTAACATTTTAAATCCGATCATTGACCTAAGCCAAGCCATGCTGTGAACTGTTGTGAATGCAACCAACTTGAATGCTTTTTACGCGCTCATAATATGACCTTATGCCGTAAACCTCTAACTAAACTGAACTAATTCTTACGTAATATGTCATTAAAGTAAGCTGAGAATACATTGAGGGTGATATACACAGTATCCTAGTATCGTTGAACCAAAAGTGCAACTAATAATACAGAAAAACAAACGAACCGAAACAAAAAATGAAAAGAAACCTACCGATGACGCCTTCCAACCACCAGCACAAATATGCGAATCTATAGTGCATTTTTCTTACGCAAGCAAAAAGAAATTCTTTCGTAAGTGGAACGAAGCGGAGTCATATGTTGGTGACGTAGGTTCTACATAGACAATCCTGTTTCTTGAGGGTAAACATTCAGTTTATATACGTATCACTTAGTCTAGGTAACTGTAGGAGGACCAAGGATGATCGGGCAACCACTTTTCTCCATTCTTTTCTATTTTCAGCCTTTCAAGGGGCTTCACCCAACTTTAAACCTGTCCATTTCTTTATGTTAACTACATTCAGCTAAATAGAACTAAATTATATTGCTTCCCAGACCAATGATTCCTGGACAACCGTATTTCTAAAAATATCCTTCGACCGTAACTAAAAATAGAACCCTCTCCTGCCGAAAACAGTTGGCACGCTTCTACGTTCTTTGCTCTCTGAATTCAGAGGATTAAAATCCACTTAAAGCTTCCTCTGACCGTTTTAGTAAGAAATCTAGACGACTGCCGATAGGGTTCCCCGCCGAAATGATAAACAAAAATAACAAACAAGAACAAGACAGTCATGAAAACAAACAAACAAAAATAAACTAGAATCTAGATTATACACAGCATCAAGTTGCAAAAACCCCAAAACGGAAACCACAACATTAAGCAACAGGTGCGCTGCGTTTCTTCCGGCTGCTGCCAGAACTTCTAGATTTATCACGACCTTTTCTTTTTACGCCATGATATGTTGAAATCCCAGCCTATATCTGATTCATTCTATGAAAGGCTATTTCTCCTTTGTTTGCTCCCAACAAATTTTGCCAACCAAGTTGTCAGCATCGCAAACTTCTCTAGATCTATAGCTTTCCTCCAATTCAATTTCCTGTTTACATAAAATAAACACCAAACTTAGAGGAATAAAGATCAGAGGAAATGAACACACTGTTTAATAATAGAGAACAAGGATTGGTTGGAGTTTGGTAGTGTGTTTTTATGCGACTATAAACAAGCGAAAGACGCCTTGAACCAGGTGACCTGGCTTGATGTTCATTAAGAGTTAATATTAGATCTCGATCTTACGCTATGCCCGACGAAAAAAAATTAATTGTTTACTTAAGTAAGATAGATGACATCTGGCGAGAGCTAAGCTGAAGATGGTAATATCATGAAAATTGTATAGCTTTAACAACCCTTTCAACAGTGTAAAAGTTACTCAAGAGGTGGGGCTTCCAAAATTAACCTCCATCTCCGATACGACCAAATTAAACGATAAACTTCGCGTAAAGTGCGTTTCCCAGGGACACAAAATAGAGCTGAGCTGGGCCTCGAACTCTTGAACCCGCACTATCACAATTGGTCACTTTTAAGGACAAGCGGGCTAACCCAGATTTCGGGGGTTTCCAGAAATTTTGATCTACACCAAAAGTAGGCATTGCCCTACCCATAGGTGAAGTTTGGTTTCAGTAGTGTGTATATTTGTTTGGTTATAGAGAAAGCTCTTCTTGTCTTCTAAAGAAACCGAACAAGGGGCAAAAACTTTACCTTCGATTTTCTCAAAATAGCATTTTTCGGGATAGCCCCCTAGTGCTTAAAAGCGACCAATTACGAGTTCAGTAGCCTAGCTACGAGACCACCAACACCCAGCTCTTGGGTACACAGATTTGCCATTTAAGTAAGATAGAAGACATCTCGAGAGAATAAGGCTGAACAGCAAGGGGATTACGGTAAGAATACGTAAGTATATAATCAATAGAGAAGACGCTTCAATATTTCTGGTAAACATGCTGAATAGCACAAGGCAAAATCGGTACTGCTACTCGTTAATATCCAAGCTAGATCCCTTGTTAACTGGAGTTAGGTGGGGAGGGGGGGGGGGGG
>NW_004797504.1:833708-836359 GCF_000002075.1 Aplysia californica
GGGGGGGGGGGGGGGCTAGAGATTTGTCTACAACTCTGGAATTCCACCATATTCATTAAATTCATTAGCATGCCTTAAAAGCTCCACTCTTTTTTCTTTTTCTTTTAATTTTAACATTCGCTTGTCCCTTGGTAACATATTCTATCATAATCCATCATTATTTACAAAAATGCCTTATTGGCGCATATGTTATGGTGTGATTTCTCTGTCGCATGCTAAAGACCCGAGTTTGAACCTCGAGTGGGGAGAATTTCTATCTGCTTTTTTGTTGTTGCTTGTTTTAGAAAGTTTTTTCGGTGCTCGTAACTGCAGAAGGTCATAAGAGTATGGGCGCCTAGGGGTGGATGTCAACAGAGAAGTCCAAAAGAGGAATCAGGCTGCTCACCTCTCTAGGCTTAGTTTCAAAATCAAAAAATCTGCTTCACAACTATCAAGCCACCCTGGAAATAGCAGTTCACAAGAGAAGGACAAAAATACAAAAGATGTCGTAAGTACAAGGAAAGAAAAAGCAGCCAGTTCTATTTGCGTTGGTTTTTCGATTTACAGCTAGATAATCTAGATACCATTCAAATGTCACGAGACAGGTGTGTTTGTGTGTGTGCGATCATATCCTGGACCGTTCTGCTCAAAAGTTCAGGATGATTATTTTGTTTCGAATTGAGCGGGAAAACCCGAGTTCAAATATTGCGAGTATAGGGGTGGGGGTGGGCTGGGGTGAGGGGGAGGGAGCAGAGAGAATCTTTAGCGAGTAACTGTATTCCTGTCTTTCTGCCTGAATGTTGTATCGCTTTCAGTCTCGGTTGGTCCTGACAGGCAGGAGAGAAGTAGCCTAGGCCTCCAAAAAGATCTTATTTGTGTCTACAGGGCTGTTAAAAAACATCTAGAATCTACATTGTATTTCTTACATAATGATCGTGGCATGTCGAAAAAATTATGTAAAAAACCGTACATTTTTACGGAGTCACAATCAGAATACTAAGTATGTATCTAAATCTAGCTTAACGTTATCGTTGTTCATATTACTGTTCATTTATATTATGAATGTGACTGTAAGCCTGCGTGTGTGAGTATGTTTGTGTGTGTGTGTGTGTGTGTGTGTGTGTGTGTGTGTGTGCGTGGGTGTGCGCGTGAGCGTGTGCGCGTGAGCGTGTGTGTGTGTGAGTGTATGTGGTGAAATACCAAACTAAAGTGTCAGAATCTAGAGACAAGTATCTTATAGCATTATGGCTTGTTGTAGAATTTGTTGAGAAGGCCTATCTTATCTTATCTTATCTTATATAGTATTATGCCTCGTCGTAGAATCTGTTGAGCATCTTATCTTATCTTATAGTATTATGCCTCGTCGTAGAATCTGTTGAGTATCCTACAGTACTCACCATCAACACACCCGAAAGAAGGGCTCCCTCACTCAGCAGCAAGTGGGAAAAACACAACATCGCAATGTGCCATCAGCAGCTACACACCACACAGTCAGTCCTTGCTTGCTCCCCACCCTCCGCGGCTACACACATCCGTTAGTATAGATCTGTAGCCCCATCAGTCTTGAGACAAGATCATACTACGCCGATCCCAGAGCAGTAGAGGAAAAACGAGGAAGCGCGTGCGTGCTTGCGCGTGCGTGCGCGTGCGTGCTGTGTCTGTGTGTGTGTGTGTGTGTGTGTGTGCGATGATGGCTCACATTCTGCTTCTCGTCCTGTCAGTGTCTACTGACTGACTACAGACTCTTTGCCTTTTCCGTTATCCACCTGTATTGTCTGCCTTCTCTAAAAAGTCACGCGTTCAAACGAAAAAAAAAAACAACAGCAAAACAAAACAACTTCAAGCCGGATCACAGTCGGTGAAAATCTGCGGTGTTTATTTCCGTTTTTGGTGGATTTTTTTTTATCTACGATTCGGCCCAAGTTGTCATTCAACTGGCATCAAACAACAGGTGTGTGTGCGATCATGTCTCAAAATGTTCCGTCCGAAAGTATTATAGGATGATTTTTTTTTTCAAAATGAGCGGGAAAGGAGAGACGGTGTATATCAGTGCACTGGGCGGGGAAGTTTGAAACGTAAAGGGGGAAATAAGTAAAATAGCAGCCAGGTTACTCTAAAATATCAACACTATCAGTTCGTCCGGGAACACAAACCTATCACTAAGACAAAAACGCTCCGTAAACAAAAATGTTCGCTGGACACTATCTCCAAAAGAATGTCCCTACTCAGTCCGAGGAAGCTCAACAAGTTGAAAAAAACCCACACACTCGCACACTCGAGCTCAAATTTTCTTTCCCCCCACCACTACGACTGACTGAAGCCTGTTGTTGCGCGTTTCTTCACAACAATTTGAAAAACGCCCTCCAAAATTTCCCCTGGGTTTCGCCCGTTCTGCGTCGAGTTTGTACAGCGGGGGTGCGAGCGAAAGAGCCGAGTGAGTAATCCGGATCCGTATGCACCGCTCACGCGCGCCGCTCGCTCGCCTCTCACAGCGGAATGTAGCTCCTAGTGGGTGAGTGGCGTCATTTTGTACGTGTCGCTCAATACAGAGTGAGCTAGAGCTAGCTCCCTGCGCTGCCGCAGTGGCACGAGAGGGGAGGAGAGAAGAGAGGAGAGGAAGAGAGGCGGTGAGATGACAGGGAAGAGGTCAGAGAGAGAGAGAGAGAGAGAGA
>NW_004797504.1:836459-838298 GCF_000002075.1 Aplysia californica
AGGGGGCAAAGGATGTGAAGGGGTGGGGGCAGAAAGAGGAGACGAAAGCAGACGACAGAACATTGCTAGAGAACAGGAAAAGAGGTGAAAGGAAGAACATTTTTCGGTCGCTACAGGGATTCGAACCCAGGACCTTTGAATGAGAGGCCAACACTTTAACCTCAAGGCCACGGGAGCCCCCGCGTAAAACATTAATATAGAGCATCATCATGAATGCCTTCCATCCCTAGCAGGGTATAGGCCACAAACAAGCTCCTTCCATTTATCTCTGTCCTGGGCAATCTTTCTCTGTCCTGGGCCATCTTTTCAAGCTTGTTCCAAGTGTGCTTTTCTCTCTCTCATGTCCTAATAAGAACAGTTACATTAATTTGTTTTTCTTTCACCCCTCTAGGATTTGGAGGAGCTGACCAAATGTGCCGTCCCAGGCGACATCCTGCTGGACAGGGATTTGGAACTGGACCAGCCTCTTGGTAAGTGGTTATCTTTGTTTTTGTTTTAGTAGAGGTTTTACGGCGCTCGCAACTGCATAAGGTCATATGAGCGCCAAGGGGTGGATGTCAACAGAGAAGTCCTTACAGGGAATCAAGCTTACTCTGCTTACCTCTCTAGCTTCAACAGCACAAAGTCTGTTTCGACTATCAAGGCACCCCGGAAATAGCAGGTCACAAGATTGTGATAAACATACAAAAGAAGTAGAGGAAAATGACGCTAGTAAGGATTAGGAAAGAAAAAGCAGCAGTTCCCTGTTGCAGTTCAGGCACAGTTATGAACATGACGTTGATGAATCAGCCCATTTATGATTCTACTGTACATAAGCACTCAAGATGTTAATGCCCCCTCCCCCCCCCCCTGCCTTTGGGAATGGCCTGAAGACACTAAGTGGTAAGAAGATGTTATGTGTACATGATGTAAACGCAAAGATGTGTGTCTTTTTTATTTTTGTAGGTTCTTGTTTGTTTTTGTTGTTGATGTTTTATTTGTTTGTTGATGTGTGTTTAATCCTTTTTAGATTTTTTTTAAAGATCAGTGTATTTTAGTCAGAGCCGCCTATAAGTTATGATGAAAAAAGATGAGAGCATGAAAGGGAGAAGCCTCATACGATTTTATCAGTACTCGCACTTTGTACACACGTACGCGCACCTGTGGGGGAGGGAGAGAGAGAGAGAGAGAGAGAGAGAGAGAGAGAGAGGGAGAGAGAGAGGGAAGAGAGAGAACGAGCGGAGGGAGCGAGCGAGAAAGAAGGAAGAGAAAGGGAGACGAAGAGTGTGCGGGCGCCATGTCTATTCCCAGAATATTCAATTTGTAACAACGTCATGTCATGTAGCCTACAGGTTGTTGTTCACGACTTTCCTCTTTTGAAAACAAAGCCACCAGCTTCTTTGGAATTGGTTTTAGGCTCCTCACAACTGCACACGAAACTAGAGTTCGCTTTTAGTAAGTGTTTTCGATGGCAACAAGGCTAGAGGACGACCGAGAAAGACCTGGATAGATGGAGTCGGGAAACATTAACAACTCAAGGCATCCCCGTGACCCAAGCTCTCCGGCTGGTGGCAGAGAGGCGTCTCTTTCTTCCCGCGACACCCAAAAGAGTATAAGCGGCGGATAAAAGTAAAGTACAAGTAAAGTTTTATGGCACCTGAGACACAATAACGTCATATAAGTGCCGAAGATTAGAGGTGTTTCAAGAGAGCAACAAACACGAAAAAGAGAGAGGAGATCTTTGACAGGAAAGAAGAAGCAAACCACACCCCTTTCTACTGCTACTCATTGGCTTCTTCTTACTGCTGTCCTTCAGCCACACCCCTGATCTTCTGGTAGGAAAGATCTACAACTAGCCTT
>NW_004797504.1:839089-842092 GCF_000002075.1 Aplysia californica
TCTCTCTCTCTCTCTCTCTCTCTGCGGGTCATCTGCTATCTTTTTTCTGTACATAAACAGGTGGGAAATTCAATAGACGAAATCCTTACCTTGGTGTGCCTGTTGAGCTCATCTACTTCTCTCATTCCAGAAAAATGAATGTGTTTACAGCAACGGTTTTAAACAGCAAGCGTCAATAACTGTTACAAATATAACGTGGAATGTGCAAACAGTTTCTCTTAAGGAATGTAATCATAAAACATACATATAATATTCTCATGATCATATCTGATGAATAAAGATTAAATCATCTCTTGAAATGTATCTCGTTTTTATTTTCTGGCAAAAAGAACGGCCATATCACTAGATCAAAATCGCGCACTCGTGAATTTTCTTGTTGGCAAATGAAATGTGTGCAATTACTCCATCAATGAATGAAAAGAAATCATACGCTTGTGGCACAAAGACTTGGATCAGTTTCAAAAACAAGCACACTGCACTAAACAGCTGAACCGAGAGTCAAGTAGACTTGCACTTATTATCTCGTATTAAGAATGTTGCGTTACCACTTGACACTCACGTAACCACTCATAGACTCATACACTAAGTAACCCCTAGCTCACTCACCACAGCCTCCCTTATATTCTAATTTAACGTATTTGGTTTCAGCAACCTTGCGAAAGAAAAAACTCCAGTGAGTCATGGGCCTATCCTATTACCAGTTCCTCGTCGTAGGACGACATCCATGGGCCATCACAAGACACAGAGATACACTTGGAGGTGGAGAGAAGAAGGAGGAGGAGAGAAGAAGAGGAGAGGGGGAGGAGAGGAGGAGGGGGATGAGGAGGGGAGATGAGAGGATGAGATACACTTGGAGGAGGAGAGGAGGAGAGAGGAGGGGAGGAGGAGGGAGGAAGGGAGGAGGAGGTGAGATGAGAGGATGAGATACACTTGGAGGAGGAGAGAAGGATGAGAGAGGATGGGAGGAGGAGAGAAGGAGGAGAAAGGAGGGGTGGAGGAGGAGGGAAGATGAGAGGATGAGATAAACCTGGAGGAGGAGAGAAGGAGGAAGGAGACAGAAGGGGATGAGGAGGAGGAGGGGAGATGAGAGGATGGGGGAAGAGCAACGAGTAGATGTTGCTCTAATTCCTTAGCCTTGGAATCGATTTAAAGCCACGTAAATCAATATCATTTGCCTCTTTGGCGGGGAGTTGTTTCTGTAACGTCTCCGTTTTCCCTCTAAGTGACAGTTAGGAGAAGAAAGGGACGATGCGTTAAAACAACCTTGTAGATTCCTCGTATTTCCGTCTTCTTTCTTCCCAGACTTGTTTTCTCTGATAATCTTTTTCTTCGCCCGAGATAATTTCATTTCCGCAACCTGTTGTGCATCTGACTGTTGTTTTAGAGCGCAGTCTGGAAGGTCTGTCCTCTGAAATATTTCCATTTTGGAAGATTACGGAAGACAACAGACGAAGGAGTGTTTAGTTCTGTTTGTGTTGTTGTTGTGTGTGTGTGTGTGTGTGTGTGTGTGTGTGTGTGTGTGTGTGTGTGTGTGTGTGTATCTCTCTCTCTCTCTCTCTCTGTGTGTGTGTGTGTGTGTGTGTGTGTGTGTGTGTGTGTGTGTGTGTGTGTGTGTGTGTGTGTGTGTGTGTGTGTGTGTGTGTGTGTGTGTGTGCGCCTGTGTGTATGTGTGTATCTGTCGCGTGTATGTGTGCCCGTGTGTATGTGCCCACTTTTGAGTGTGAGCGCATGTGTGTCAGTGCGTGTGAGTGTGTGTATGCGTGACAGTTACGTGTTTGTGCGTGGGGGTAATCTGCGGATCAATAGACGCTATTGTCATCAGCGCACGACCACACAATCATCTGTGTCAAGGCGGATGCCCCAAGAACGAGCGCACTGAGCTCAACATTAGCAATATCTCCTTGATCTACTGTATATTATTTCCCTTTGCTCATGTATATGAGATTGACGCCATCTGATAAGTAGGAAAAAATGCGTATGACAATGTCCAAAAGTGTAGTACGCGCATACTTAGTTTGACACGTAACTGTTACTGAGAGAGATTCAAAGATAATAGATGTGTAAGTCATTGATTTGAGAGAAATGACGATTTTAGAAGTAATTGTGGTGATGAGTGATGATGTGGGATTGTGTTTATTACGTAATGTTAGCGTTAGTCCTATCTTCCTCTGATTCAATGAGTCACGAGGGACGTGGGCACCCTCTATCCTGTTTCCCTACTGGAACCATCTTTACTGTCACCGTGAAGTTCCAAAATGGATCTAGTGTATTAGTATGCTTCCCACAAAGTTAAGTTTGTTTCAGAATGCTCTCAGGTCTCCTGCTGTGGTAATAGTATAGATTGTAAAGCGCATAGAGCTTGCTGTTGAGCGGGAATATACGCTATACAAAATATGCCATTTCATTATTATTATTAATCGAGCGCAGCTGTGATTGCGTTAATGGTACGGCTATTTGACACCAATACACCAGATCTAACCTGCGTGTTTGATCACGTCTTTGACATAAATAGAAGGTTTTTTTTCGATTTAAACGTAGGTGTTTTGTGCCCGTATCAACGCAGTCAATATCATTTAGGAGGCAGGCTTCGACTCTTCACTCTACATGTCATGAGCGCCAAGATGGGTTCAGAGGAATACAACGTCCCAGCAGAAAAAGCGAGATACTCGATATAACTTCTCCCAAATAAGGGTTTACGTTTAGGTGTTTGATTTTATATACAAATTTAGTTATTTTTATGCCCCTTTCGACGAAATTTTGATCATTTAGGAAGAATTTCGAACCTGTCGATCAGAGTCAACCTGAGCTACAAGGGATACTTCGTCCCTCAAAAATACCGAGATACTCAATACAAATTCTTCCAAAAAAGGAACAACGTATTGCCCTGGAACAAAGTTCACAGAAGAAGGCATAAACGTTAAAAACTTTAGACGTTTTTGTTGCTGATTTTGTTGTTGTCGTTGTCGTCGTCGTTGTTGTTGTTGTTGTTGTTGTTGTTGGTAG
>NW_004797504.1:843301-844803 GCF_000002075.1 Aplysia californica
CACCCCCCTCCCTATTTCTCCTCCTGGCAGT
The DNA here is from genome assembly GCF_000002075.1 of Aplysia californica. Lineage (NCBI taxonomy): Eukaryota > Metazoa > Mollusca > Gastropoda > Aplysiida > Aplysiidae > Aplysia > Aplysia californica. The sequence goes on from NW_004797504.1 coordinate 843,333, forward strand.
TTTCACTTTATCCCTCTCAGTCAAGCAATAATGATGATTAAATTCTACACCACCCTCCTTAACAACTGCGTGGATAATAATAATGATAATAATTATAGGGTCACTACCTCGTCAATACGCTATTATCACCATCCGTTTTATGTTTACAATTATTATTGTTATTCTTCGTTACGACAACCTAGCTGCGATATCGCAGCGTGAAAGGACAAAAACGAGTCAAGTCGAGGTATTTCCGGCTCAGTAATTCAATTAGTCACCTCTACTACTGGTACTGCCATACGGGGCACAAATGAGACCTCGGGGAAACCCAGGAATAAAAGGGCTGAGCAAATGCCTTACTCACTCTGTGAGTATTTCTTCCAGTTCCAGACAAACAAAAATCAGAACGGAACTAGTGACTTTATTCATTACTGCAAATTAAACACTCTTTATCTCTTGTTTATTCTAGATTCGGCTTGGGTTGACAGCAAATACAATGCGTTTGATTGATTATATCGTCTGCGGTATTTGTTTGTCTCGAAAATGATGATCTACAGGTTGGGCAGGGCTATGTACGACAGTAGTTAGAACTGTTTAGAAGTATGTTCTACGAACACACCATCTGGGGTTCAATGGTCAAGTGCTTAGCCTCTCGAACTCGCAACCGTAAGGTCGTGGATTTGAATCTGGTCAGGTGCCCAACACTGGGTCCTTTGGAAAGGTATTTAATTTGTATACGGAGATTCCTCGCTTCGGTCAGGTGGGAATGAGTATACACTGCGAAAGATCTTGTAAGTCTGTTAGTGTTTTAGCGCCTGTAAAATAGCAGCTCATACTGTATGCTTCCCAAGAAGCTGAGAATGCTCCTGAACCGTGTTCTAGAATCTGCTAACCTAATAAGAGCTGTAAAATGTGTAGGGCATGCTGTGGAGCGTGGATACACGCTATATAAATACAATTACTATTAACAACAGTCTTTGAGAACGTTGTATTCTTCTATCTGAAATGCAGAGTTTGGTAACGTTAATTTCGACATCCCCTCCCCCCAAAAAAAACAAACAAAAAAAACCCAAAAAAAACAACCAACACCCTTTTTTAAAATTTCGCATTCTTAAAGTAAGTTAACAGCGCGTAGGGGCATGACGTCAAGCGATTTCAACGTAGCCCCGCTGTTAAACAAGTTGAAACCTAACGTGTACATCTTTTGCAGGTGTCAAAGAGCAGTTATGTTCTCGAGGTATTTTAATGGTTATGTGCTGTTTGCCAAGAAGCAGCTACATCGTACGGACGTCTGGTGTGTTGCGGTTAGGCAGGAGACCAGCTGAGTTCGATTTTCGGTTGGGAAGAATCTTTCTTATCAAGTAACACTAAGTGTCTAGAACTTTCTGTTGGAGGTTGAAATGACAGGCAAATTCGAAAACTGCTTCATAAATTATATGATATTATGAATTGTGTCGATTTTTATTTTTTTAGTATTTTTTAATTTTTTTTG
>NW_004797504.1:846231-847674 GCF_000002075.1 Aplysia californica
TGTGTGTGTGTGTGTGTGTGTGTGTGTGTGTGTGTGTTATGTACTATGTATTATGCACACATTATGCCCCATTATTATCTGTTTCTGACTCTCCTCTTCCATTAATCCCTAACGCGCATTCATGCGTGCGTAGCGTAGCCATTCAGAAATAACTCCTTCGTTCGTGATTAGCACTAATTTTCTGGATGCATTTCCTTGATGTTGACAGGCAAAGTATCGCACATTATGTTCTGAAGAATTCACATGGGACTGAAGGTGTAATTTTGCTGTCCTTCTTGTGTTGGTATCGATTCTGCTTTGGCCTTTTGATTTGTTGGGTGAGTACAGAGTAATAACATAAAATATTTAATAAGGCGTTCGCCATAATATTATTATATCGAGAGTGTTAGTTTTGTTTCGTTTCGTTTCGTTTCGTTTCGTTTTGTTTTTCAAAATGTTTTCCTTGAGGTTTCCATCTTATGTTTTGGTGGGTAGTATTTGTTTTCGGTTTTATCAAGAAGTATTCATTCCACTTCCATTTTCTCTTTTCGATTTTTAAAATTTAGTTTCTGCATTATAATATTTTAAAATTTTTCTTAAACCGCTGTTAGTTTTTGTAATTAGTTATATATATATTATACTTGTTGTGTTCTTGTTTTGTTTGTTTTTAGTTTTCAGGGCATTTACCAAAGTATTTCTCGAACTAATATCTAGTAACAATACAAATTTGTTTAAGTATTATAGTAGATGAAGAAGTTTGTCATAATTTTGTTTTCTAAGTTTACATAGTTCTGATCCAGAGCGTAGTACACTTTTGGTATTGCCATGTATAGATATCAATAACATTTTACATATATTGTTATATCTAACAATAACATTTTACTTACATTGTTATAGCTATCGATAACATTTTTTTAATTTTTTAGCTCTGTAGCTATCAGTAACATTTTACGCATATTGTTATAACTATAGATACAATTTTATTTATATGTTTAGCTCTATAGCTATCAATAACATTTTACATATATATTGTTATAACTACTAATACATTTTACAAATATTGGTATAGCTATCAGTAACATTTTACATATATTGTTATAGTTATCAATAACATTTTATATAATATATTGTTATAGCTCTCAAAAACATTTGGCTTCATCCCTTACTTATTCATCCAAAAGACGCTTTATTGAACACTGACGACCCTAAGATAACAAGGGGTTCATTGAGCTAGCGTCGAGCCCAGAGTTCCAGTTCCGCTACAGGTTGTCTGGGTCCTGTTAGCACGCAAGGACCGATGAGTCACCAGCTCAACAACCACCACCCTCCCCTCCCCCTTCTCCACTCTCCTCCATCGCCAACCACCTCCCGCCTCCTTCCTCTCCTCCCTTCTTCTCAATCCCCTCCCTTTTCCATCTCCCACCCTCATCTCACTCTCCTTCTCTCCTTCGCTCACCACCCTCC
>NW_004797504.1:851059-854284 GCF_000002075.1 Aplysia californica
ATGATGATGATGATGATGATGATGACGATGATGATGATGATGATGATGATGATGACGATGATGATGACGAGATGATCTTCTTGTTGTTGCTCTTATTATTATTGCTTCCTTTGTTTTCGTTTTTTTTTATTTTCTTGATGTTGTTACAGGAAAGGTTTCGGCCGCAAAGATGTTAAAACTGCACATAATATTATCTGCTAGCTTCTTTCTCTTATATTGTCGTCCTACGTCATTTGGAAAACCCAGGACGCAAAAAAGGAATAATATTATCAATATAAAGACAAGAAAATCCCAGCTGGAGCTTCGTCATCTTGTTTACTCAACTGCTGAAAATCTTTGCCTTCTCGCTCTCTGACAATCTCATTGATTTATTCCCAGAGTCTCCTCTTTATGGAAGACGCGAAAGAAGATTATATTTGCTTATTGCTTTTCTTCTTCTTCATATCCCTGTCCTTTGCATGCACGTACACATAAGCACGCAATATTCTTGTACACACGCCCAAACGCGCGTGAAAGTAGAAAAGCATACTCTCTCGTGCGTGCTCACACTAACATACAAACGCAGACGTTCGCGCACACACATACGCACATACACAAACAAACAAACACACACACACACACACATATAAAAGCACACACGCAAATAAACACACTCACACACACACGCGTGCGCGCATAATATCCACATATCCATACACACATACTCACACGTACAAGCATGTGTACACACACACACACACACACACACACACACACACACACACACACAAACACACTAACTAACTAATATTTATTAATGTGGCCCGCGTTGAGTTGATGATAAATGAAAACATTACTTTCCGTATTTAAAATCAAAGTCAAATTTCCGGACCAGATGGAGACGATAGGTCTTATAATATTATTTGTATCCCTCAAAATATCCATGCGTGGCATATTATATTACTATGCTATAATGTCCGATTTCGTCTCACATGTGAGAGTTTATAGAAGACTACAGGGAGGGGGGGGGTGGTTGGGAACGACTGAAAATCGAGAGGGTACCAATTTTGAACGCTTGTTAACTCATCATAACTGTATTTCTGTCCAACTGTTGGTTGATTATTGTTGTTAGATTTCCCATTCAACAACACTTAACAATAAACCACCAGTCAAACAAATAATAGGAAGTTGTGAGTCCGCAAGCTTTTAAAATTCGCTCACTCAGAATTTCCAGTTTATGACTACAGTCAGTTTTTCCCCTGTGCTCTTCGAATGTCAACCAATTTCATGCAATTATTCTATTGATGTGGTGCGCGACTTGAACACCATGCCCTTGTCTGCAGTAACATAAATGGTCGCTTTTAAGCACAAGGGGGCTATCCCGAAAAATGCTGTTTTGAGACAATCGAAGGTAACGTTTTTGCCCCTAGTTCAGTTTCTTTAAAAGACAAGGAGAGTTTTCTCTATAACCAAAAAAATATACACACCAATGAAACCGAACTTCTCCTATAGGTAGGGCAATGCCCTCTTTTGGTGCGGGTCAAGATTTCTGGAAATCCCTGAAATCTGTGTTAGCCCGCTTGTCCTTAAAAGCGACCAAATGTCCCAATGTCGTAACAGACTGAACTACTGAACTAGAACTGTTAAGACTTGTGCCATGCTTTGCTTGAGTTTTGAATGCATCGTTTTATAAATCGTTCTTATCTTGAATAAATATCATGAACTAAAAGGTCCAACGTTTATGATGCTCTTTCCTTTTGTCAATCCTTGTGGAAAGTGTTTTCGTAATATGAGGTAAACCCATGGTGGATGCATTTTCTGACCAAGCAACAACGCTTTAATTCAGGGGAACAGTTGCTTTATTTTTTCTTTCGGAGGAGGGAGAGGGATGTTGTGTGTGGTTTGTTTTTTAAAATCCTTTTAAAAAACAAGCATACCTTCGCTATTCATACGGATTTTTCAAGTGGATTACCTTTACATTATGAAACTTTAAATGGCAGGTAGCGTCATACATGCTCTAAAAATTGAATGTATAAGTGCGTGTATTTAATTTGTGCATGGTGTTTCGAAATGTGCCGAAACATTACATTTATCGGTTTGCTTCGGATGCCAATGATGACGGGTCCTTTATGCCCTTACTTAAAGAGCTAAAGAATAAGTAGCTGTTAGTACCTCAGTGCGCCATATTGTCTTCCTTGTCCCTCTCAGACGTGAGCTCAGGTTCGTTATAACCGTAAGAAGAAAAATAAAAAACAAGAGAACCTAGTAAAAACAAAACGCTGTCGGAAACTTCGCAGATGAGTCGTTTTTCCGAGTGTCTAGATGTCATGACTTCGTGCGTTATCGGGCATCGCATTGGCCAGTGGGTCTGGGGGGAGTGAAAGGTTCATTTATGGGTTGGTGAAGCTTCTTGTTTTGGTTTTTTTTTCTTTTTGATTTTTTCTTTTTGTTTAGTATTTTATGGCGCTTGCAACTGTATAAAGTCATATTATGAGCTCGCGTAACACTCCAAACATCTATTTTAGTTGGTAGAAAATTTTGAATTTTGCCCCAAAATTGACGAGCGCCTGACTCCACCACGTCGGGACACAAATGAAGATAACCAAGCATAGCACCGAAATCGTTTACTGTCCGATGTGATCGAACATAATTAACTCATCGGTGTGAAGGAAAACACAAAGGTTGTTCACTACCTCATGAACCTCTCCTCGCGTTGAGGAGAATACGATAGACTCCAGTCGGAGATGAAGTGGAAAAGAGGCGACCCTCAAGAAGTATGGCAGCTGTATTACAAAGAAAGCACTGGATTGGGATCCACAGGGTAAAAGATCAAGGGGAATGTTGTGTGGAACCTGGAGAAAAGTCACAGAGAATGATGTACAACCCCCCCTCCCCCCACATAAGGGCAGGAAATAATGTCAAGAAGCTAAGAAAGGCCGGGAAAGAGGAAAGTGTTTGTCGTTGGTCTATAAAGTGAACCAGGGTGACGACAAAGGCAATGATCCTGAAGATGACAACTATACATTTCATCATGCGACCGACGGCCTCTTGATTCACAATGGCCGTTAGAATTGTCACAGGAGACAATCACCGCTGTTATCTATCCCCTCCCCCTCCCCCTAAAAAAAGAAGAAAACTGTCCCGTAACTAGCCTTAACTACCTTGATCTATGGCGAACGGCATCTTCTAGCTAAGCTATGCCGAAGTCGTTTAGAAGCCAAAACAAAACTAAAAACGTAACTACTC
>NW_004797504.1:854490-857799 GCF_000002075.1 Aplysia californica
GGCACAACGTCGGTCCGGCGTCCCTGGCGGCAAAAATCGATGCAGCTTTGCTCTGAATAGGAAGATGAAACCTTCATTAGTGACTTGGGGATCGGGGTCTGTTTGAATAGCATTTCGGCTGCTCGTGAATTTGTCCCGAGTCATAATAATATGGAAATGTCGGCCGGCTGTGATTGTCCAAATAGAATTGTCCGTACTTTAGCGACGTGTGCGCGGTCACGGCGATCTTATAGCAGCGATGGTTTTTATATTTTTAACTTTGCTGATTTCACGGTAGCGGGCCTTTAAGTAAGGTGTTGAAAAAATAAATGGCCATAGATGAAATCGACTAGTGTTGTAGCTTTGACTTGGATGCAAAGAAGACGAGAAAGGTTGAGGGAGAAAGCTTAACGACAGTGAGATAGACAGCAGAGATGGTAGGGGAACGAAAAGGAGAAAGAGAAGGGCAGAAAGAGAGACTTGGAGTGAGAAAGAGAGAAAGGGAGGGGGGTTGAGAAATAAGGAGAAAGGAGGAGGGAGAAAGATGGAGCGAAAGACAGAAAAAAGTGTTATAGAGGATGGGAAATTATTTTTAGTATATCAAATTAGATGAGGAATAGCTAAGGAACTAGGAGGAAGCCGAAAGAAGAAAGAAAGAAAGTTAATCACAATTCCAAATCTTACTATTTTGACATGTTCACTCAATGAGAAGCCTTAATGTTGCCATGCTAACTAACTGAATGCACCGAGGGTCCACTTAATTCTTCGGCTATTCGAAAGACAACAACAGAACAATGACAGCAAGAGAGCTGATCGAACAGGTTTCTGTGGTGAAAGAGAAACAGTTTCTGTATTGTTACACATGAGGATTTTTTTGTTTGTTTGTTTGTGTGTCTGTTGGCTTGTTTGTTTGTTTGTTTGTTTGTTTGAAGGGGGATCTTTTTTGGTTTGGATTTTATTGTTTTGTTTTGTTTTTATTTTCCGAGGTGAAGGAAAATTATATTCTTGAGGTTCTCTTTCTTTGTGTGGGAATCCTGTATCCCGGGTTTGCCCCTCAACGCAGGGTCGAAGCAGCCCGTATTTTAACAGATTCAAATTGCTGTTGACGGTGGCGTTAAAGATTCACAATGGCTTTGAACAATCCACACCTTTCTAAAATTTGATTTTTTTTTCAAATAAGAAAACTGATGGTCTGTAAAGTCGGTTGTCTTATTGTTTAGTTACCGGACTCGTGGTTGTAAGATTGCCTGTTAGGACGTTCGAGCCTCAGCTCAGTCCGACTTTGCGTCCTTGAGGAAAGGAAGTATACACGAATCTTCTTCTATGGCTCGTTCCTGTAGGAAATGGACGTTAAATGTGGAGGTACCGCCTCTTAAATGGCCTTATAGTGTTGCATGCAAAGGGATATAAACCTACACAATTAACATTTTCATCTATGGTCAGCCAATGACGACGCCACAAGACAAGGGCAGTAACTTTTGGTGCCACAAGAGTTTGTCTTCTTCAGCGCAAGCACTGTTTCTGTTATCATTGAACTTACTTCCAGGAAGCAACATTCCAGGTGAAGTTTTGAAAAATAACGAATGAAATTCAGCTTTCTATTGATCCTCCGTTGGGAATTTTGCTGGCTCATAATAGCGTACGTTCATCTACACAAATACAATAGGCTACACACAATACTTCACAAACAACATTATTACACTAAAGCGCACAATACTTCACAAACAACATTATTACACTAAAGCACACAATACTTCACAAACAACATTATTACACTAAAGCACACAATACTTCACAAACAACATTATTACACTAAAGCGCACAATACTTCACAAACAACATTATTACACTAAAGCACACAATACTTCACAAACAACATTATTACACTAAAGCACACAATACTTCACAAACAACATTATTACACTAAAGCGCACAATACTTCACAAACAACATTATTACACTAAAGCTCACAATACTTCACAAACAACATTATTACACTAAAGCTCACAATACTTCACAAACAACATTATTACACTAAAGCACACTATATTTCATATCTGCCTTATTGCTGGTTGCCACGGTGAATCGCTCTATTTTTATTTTTATTTTTATGTCTTTTTTTGTTGTTTCTGGTTATTTTTGGAAAGGGTGGGGGTGTTTAACAAAGTTTATCATTTCACGCTCAAGGGCACATCCCAGTGATCCCCCAACTAAACGCCATGTCACTGAATTATTACCATCATCATCGCCATCGTCAACATCATGATCATCATCATCGTCATCGTCATAATCGCTATCATCATCATCATCATCATCATCATCATCATCATCATCATCATCATCATCATCATCATCATCATCATCATCATCATCATCATCATTGCCTCTCTTACTCAGGATCAGGGTTTAAGCCACGGGAAAACGCTTTCTACGTTTTCCCATCTTGGGATAGCTTCATGACATTATTCCATGTCGTCTTTCTCTCCGATGCTTCACATTGTTGTAACGATGTACTTACTTAATAACCACTCAGCCACTGAGGCTCCTGGTCTTTTTCTGATTTGTCGCTGTTCCACCAAGGTAAAGACAGATTTGCTGCAATGGTGTTCTAGTCTTTTAAGCTTTATTGTTTTGCTTAAAAAATAATATATATATTTCGGAACTGCTTGGCCATTTTTTGTGGTAAACAAAAAGTAATAGAAACAATACATAGTACGCAGGTCATCATAATATATCAGTCAGTTACCGCAAGCCTATTCTTCTTTTGCCTGAATGGTACCCATAGTTTGTGTTTCTCCTTATTATTTAGCATCGTAGTGACTAGACATTGTGGCTAGCAGATAGGTCAACATCAGCGTGGGCTAGGTAGTGTTGACCGCAATGGTCAGGATCATGACTTTCAACTTTCAACAATACTTTCGTAGAAAAAGCTTTGCTCCCATCACAAAAACTGTAATGCTGAAAACTGGAGAAAAGTTCTAACGAAAATCAGACCAGCGAACGGAAAGCATGTCGTGTTTGCTTCTGTTAAGCGAATGTTTGGGGAACGTGGATTAGATGCAGGGAGTCGGATATGTTTGTTTGTTGAGCGCATTCGCAAGTATTCTCGTCCCTGGTTCTGAAAAGAGTCCCCAGAGAAGACGAAGAAACATGCATGTAGGTTAATGGACAACAACCGTGTAGGTGTTAAAGTAAAAAGGGGACAGAAATGTCTGCCTTTTTAATGTGTTTGTTGATAGTTGTTTATTTATGTGACTTCTTATTTGTCTACTGATGTGTATGTATGTGTACGTGTGGGTATATCTCAATGTGTGTGTGTGTGTGTGTGTG
>NW_004797504.1:858867-861239 GCF_000002075.1 Aplysia californica
ACCCTAACCCTAACCCTAACCCTAACCCTAACCCTAACCCTAACCCTAACCCTAACCCTAACCCTAACCCTAACCCTAACCCTAACCCTAACCCTAACCCTAACCCTAACCCTAACCCTAACCCTAACCCTAACCCTACTAACCCTAACCCTAACCCTAACCCTAACCCTAACCCTAACCCTAACCCTAACCCTAACCCTAACCCTAACCCTAACCCTAACCCTAACCCTAACCCTATTCTGTCCAAGTGTACAGCACAGGTTAACCGTGGACAATCATTCAGGTCTTCTGGTGGAAAGGATTATTGCGGCAGACCGCCATGTGGACTGGCACCGAAAAGTACACCTTGGTTAGAGGTGTGCATTGGTTATCAGGCATACTCATCTCTCCTATTCTTGTCGCGGCACTGTTAAATTAAAGACTGGTGTAAAATATTTTGTCGTCTGTCTTTAGTTGAAATGAAAACAATCGACCCAAGAATATGATGTGTGCTTCTCACCTTAATCCCATTCACATAGTATTTATGTTCGTATTATTTTCCAAAGTATATAAAGTCACTAACGACTCTCCCGTCTCCTCCTGAGTTTGTTTACCTTGAGGTATTTCTCATGAAAACTGCATGAAGACAGGTGGCTTAAAACTAAAATAATGTTTTTTCTATAAATATCTTGAGCAATTGGCATAGGGGGGACATGGTATGTGGTTTGAAAGGTTCTACAAATATCGAATAACATCTGGTCAAACTGACATCAATTTGTTAAGATCACATCAGAGTGTAAAGGGAAATGGTGTACAGGTGAAAAACTAGACAGTGTTCGTTCCATATACTCAGGAGTGTTGACTGTGTAAAAAGCTACATTGTTGATTCGACGCACCCTATTATCTAGATTTGTTTTGATACATCTGGATTTTTTGTGAAGTTTACTATAATCATGATGTTTATTGTAACATCGCCGCTGCCGTAAAATTAAATGTCCAAACACATCCACGCATAACAACCACAGTTTATTCACACACACACACACATACACACACACACACACACACACACACACACACACACACACACACACTCACTCACACAGAGAGAGAGAGAGAGAGAAAGAGAGAGAAAGAGAGAGAGAGAGAGAGAGAGAGAGAGAGAGAGAGAGAGAGAGAGAGAGACACTCACACACACACAGAGGCGAAGCGTCTATATAATCAAATAATCACTGCTTCCCTTTCTAATTTTGAAATATTGTCGCAGTCAAATTCACCCATAAACGTAAACTTCATAAATTAAATGTAAAAAGACGTTCATAATCAACAATGAACAGTAGGCCTAACATTCTAAACGGTTTCATTGCCACAGAAATAGCCTGTTCATCCCTCTTGGGCCACTCCATAAGCAGTCACAAGCTTTGATTAAGTAAGCTTAAAGTGAGACTGGAAGAGTCTACCAACAGATTTGAAGGGAACATGTGCGTGGCAGTCAAAACTGTTTCATTGCCACATATACCCTGTTCACCCCTTTCGGGCCACAGTTATAATCAGTCTCAAGCACTGATTAGGTAAGCTAACTATTACACTGGTCGAGTCTACCTCACAGATGTGAGGGGAACTAACTCCTAATAATGTCTCGACTGCTTCGAATGCTTGTTTTTTTTTCCTCGACTTTTTACTGCCCTATAATCAGATCGTGACCTCGATTATGACACAGGCTCGTGGCCGCGAAAGGCTAGACAAAGAACAGCCAAATGTGAAATTTAAAAAATGATAATTGTCATGTTCTACCAAAGAGTTAGAGACTCCCTGGTAGATCTATAACAATTAGATCTAGTACTGACATCTCTGCTTCTTTGCTTTGTGTTTGTGTATTCACATCTAAAAATAAATTTAATTTTAATTGGAATTGATATTTAATGAGATACTTTCCCGATTATTTTGGCGGTTGAACATACAATAATGAATTCCGGATTTGTTTTTATTCACAACTCTGAGTCTCCGCCTCGAGCAAGGTTCTTGTGTGATATCTACAGGCCATCTGGTCCAGTTTCACTTTGATTACCCTGTCAAACAAGTCAGCCTTCGTCACGCACACACACACGCACACACACACACACGCGCGCGCGCGCGTATTACCACCGGTCTTCCCGTAAGCACACATCTACACACACGTGCAAGCGCACGAACACGCGTGTATGCCTACAAAAAAAGAACCTCTACTTCACCCCCCCCCCCCCTAATAAACTTTTAAAGCTAATAAGGTTTCTTTTCCGGCGGGGTCCGGATAAAGTCAAAGTTTGCCGTGGAATATTCGATTGAAGAACGAAAATTTCGTGAAAGGATTTTTAGCTCTGGGAACCAAAAGCCAGCTCTGTTTGATCAGTTAA
>NW_004797504.1:861339-864114 GCF_000002075.1 Aplysia californica
TAACACCTATTCAAAAACACTTAACAACTAAGCCAAAACACTAACAGGTAACCCTTAACCCCTAAACACTAACCCATAATACAAAAACTTAACAACTAATACAAAACCCTAACCCTTAACCCCAAAACCCTAACCCCTAAACCCTAACCCCTAACCCCTAAACCCTAACATCTATTCAAAATCACTTAAAAACAAATCAAAAACATTAACAACTAACCCCTAAACTCCAAACACTAACACATAATACAAAAACTTTACAACTAATCCAAAACTGTAACTTCTAACCCTAACCCTAACCCTAACCCTAACCCTAACCCTAACCCCTAACCCCTAACCCCTAACCCCTAACACCTATTCAAAAACACTTAACAACTAAGCCAAAACACTAACAGCTAACCCTTAACCCATAAACACTAACCCATAATACAAAAACTTAACAACTAATCCAAAACACTAACTTCTAACCCTAACCCTAACCTTAACCCTAACCCCTAAACCCTAACCCCTAACACCTATTCAAAATCACTTTTTAAAAAATCCAAAACACTAACAACTAACCCCTAAACTCCAAACAGTAACCCATAATACAAAAACTTAACAACTAATACAAAACCCTAACCCCCAACACCAAAACCCTAACCCCTAAACCCTAAACCCTAACCCCTAACCCCTAAACCCTAACACCTATTCAAAAACACTTAACAACTAAGCCAAAACACTAACAGCTAACCCTTAACCCATAAACACTAACCCATAATACAAAAACTTAACAACTAATCCAAAACACTAACTTCTAACCCTAACCCTAACCTTAACCCTAACCCCTAAACCCTAACCCCTAACACCTATTCAAAATCACTTTTTAAAAAATCCAAAACACTAACAACTAACCCCTAAACTCCAAACAGTAACCCATAATACAAAAACTTAACAACTAATACAAAACCCTAACCCCCAACACCAAAACCCTAACCCCTAAACCCTAACCCCTAACCCCTAACCCCTAAACCCTAACACCTATTCAAAAACACTTAACAACTAAGCCAAAACACTAACAACTAACCCCTGAACGATAAACACTAACCCATAATACAAATATTTAACAACTATTCTAAAATCCTAACTTCTAACAATAACCCTAACCCTAACCCTAACCCCTAAACCCTAACCCCTAAACCCTAACCCCTAACACCTATTCAAAAACACTTAAAAACAAATCCAAAACACTAACAACTAACCCCTAAACTCCAAACACTAACCCATAATACAAAAACTTAACAACTAATACTAGAATAGGTGTTAGGGTTTAGGGGTTAGGGGTTAGGGGTTAGAGTTTAGGGGTTAGGGTTTTGGGGCTAGGGGTTATGGTTTTGGATTAATTGTTAAGTTTTTGTATTAGGGGTTAGTGTTTGGAGTTTAGGGGTTAGTTGTTAGTGTTTTGGATTTGTTGTTAAGTGATTTTGAATAGGTGTTAGGGGTTAGGGTTTAGGGGTTAGGGTTAGGGTTAGGGTTTGAAGTTAGGGTTTTGGATTAGTTGTTAAGTTTTTGTATTATGGGTTAGTGTTTGGAGTTTAGGGGTTAGTTGTTAGTGTTTTGGATTTGTTTTTAAGTGTTTTTGAATAGGTGTTAGGGGTTAGGGTTTAGGGGTTAGGGTTAGGGTTAGGGTTATTGTTAGAAGTTAGGATTTTAGAATAGTTGTTAAATATTTGTATTATGGGTTAGTGTTTATCGTTCAGGGGTTAGTTGTTAGTGTTTTGGCTTAGTTGTTAAGTGTTTTTGAATAGGTGTTAGGGGTTAGGGGTTAGGGGTTAGGGGTTAGGGTTAGGGTTAGGGTTAGGGTTAGGGTTAGAAGTTACAGTTTTGGATTAGTTGTAAAGTTTTTGTATTATGTGTTAGTGTTTGGAGTTTAGGGGTTAGTTGTTAATGTTTTTGATTTGTTTTTAAGTGATTTTGAATAGGTGTTAGGGGTTAGGGTTTAGGGGTTAGGGTTAAGGTTAGGGTTAGGGTAGGAGTTAGGGTTTTGGATTAGTTGTTAAGTTTTTGTATTATGGGCTAGTGTTTGGAGTTTAAGGGTTATTTGTTAATGTTTTGGATTTGTTGTTAAGTGATTTTGAATAGGTGTTAGGGTTTAGGGTTTAGGGGTTAGGGTTTAGGGTTTAGGGGTTAGGGTTTTGGTGTTGGGGGTTAGGGTTTTGTATTAGTTGTTAAGTTTTTGTATTATGGGTTACTGTTTGGAGTTTAGGGGTTAGTTGTTAGTGTTTTGGATTTTTTTAAAAGTGATTTTGAATAGGTGTTAGGGGTTAGGGTTTAGGGGTTAGGGTTAAGGTTAGGGTTAGGGTAGGAGTTAGGGTTTTGGATTAGTTGTTAAGTTTTTGTATTATGGGCTAGTGTTTGGAGTTTAAGGGTTATTTGTTAATGTTTTGGATTTGTTGTTAAGTGATTTTGAATAGGTGTTAGGGTTTAGGGTTTAGGGGTTAGGGTTTAGGGTTTAGGGGTTAGGGTTTTGGTGTTGGGGGTTAGGGTTTTGTATTAGTTGTTAAGTTTTTGTATTATGGGTTAGTGTTTGGAGTTTAGGGGTTAGTTGTTAGTGTTTTGGATTTGTTGTTAAGTGATTTTGAATAGGTGTTAGGGGTTAGGGTTTAGGTGTTAGGGTTAAGGTTTGGGTTAGGGTTAGAAGTTAGGGTTTTGGATTAGGTGGTAAGTTTTTGTATTGTGGGTTATATGTATGTATGTATGTATGTATGTATGTATGTATGTATGTATGTATGTATGTAT
>NW_004797504.1:864214-866602 GCF_000002075.1 Aplysia californica
AGTGTGTGTTGTGAAAGAAGGGGGTGGGGGAGGGAAAAATAGTCGACTTGAATGACCGCCGGTCAGTTCTATAAACCACGAGCCGCCACTGGGAATCAGCCTCTCGTCAATTTTGGGGTTAGAGTTATTGGTATTATCTGAAAGCTGATTTATTTGCCATGCTTTCATTGAAATACATATCCATCTATCTAGAACAGAACTCAAGCTAGTTGTGATTGAAGGAAATGAGGTCGCCTGGATTCAATAGTGAAATTAGCCAGAAAATGGCCGCCAAATTTGGTAACTCCAATAGCTAAAGAGTCTTTAGAAACTGAAAAATGACTTAATTTATGCTTTTAATCAATGTTTTTCAGTGTAATTCACATGGAAATATGTTTTTATATGGACACAAAAGACGTTGAGCCAAAAACCAAAAATTCTATCAAAATTGCCAAACTGTTGAAAAAATTCTTGTTTCTTCGATTTCATTATTTTGACGAGTGCCTGATTTCACCACGATGCCTCACATATGATCTTGAGCAAGACGCAATAACCGAAAAAATAGGGTCCTGTTCAGTGAATGCCATACTCGGGCAACACGCTTTTAAAAAAAATTATTCACAGCACTTTCGAAAAAAGAGGCTATAACAGCTTAACCATTTAAAAGTAGCGTTCTTCTAACATTTGAATTCTATGATTCAAGAACTAGATCTAACCACAGTTTCATTTTGTTTTTTTCATACACGTTGGGTAATTGATCAAGTTTTCGATTTAGCAAATAGAAAAATTTGAACCAAATAAAGTATAAAAAAGGCGTTTTGTCAGCTTACGGCCCGTGAAGGGCACCAGCTTTTGGGTTTTTGAAGAAATTAGTATGTCTGTGACATTTTGTATTTCGTGACGTTTATATAACATCTGAATTACAATGAATGCCTTGTACTTGCCGATACAATTCTCTTTTTCCAACTAGAATCATTCATTCTTTCTGTCTTTCTTTCTTTCTTTCTTTCTTTCATTCATTCATTCACTGATCCATTCATTCATTCATTCTTTCATTTATTCATTTGTTCGTTCGTTCGTTCATTCATACATTCATTCACTCATTCATTCATTCGTTCACTCATTTATTCATTCATGAAATAAATGTTATTCATGCATTCATGCATTTATCCACTTGTTCATTTGTTTGTTTACTTATCTATTTATTTACTTATTTATTTATTTATTCATTGATTTATTTATTTTTTTTTACCTACAAGTGTGCTTTTTTACCTAGGGTGCGTCTGACAGTGTAAAAGATTACTGTCTTTTTCGTAATTTTACTGCAAGTAAACAAAAAATGTGAAAAGCGCACAGTCAGGCAAGTCTGAGATCAATATTTATAAATGGAAGTCCTTTCAGCTGTTCTTTTCGTAATTTCTTTGAAGTTATAACACAAATCAGCCCAGCTTTCTTGAGTTAAACGGAGAAGGTGAAATGTCTGTTACTTGAGATTTCGAAAGGTCATTAGTCTTGGTGAAACGACATGAGAGAACGTTCGACTCTTTCGGGAAGCCAATAATGATGAAGTAAAACTTTATTTTGTTTGAGGGTTTTTTGGAGGGGTTTTCACTTTTCTACGTTCCATTTCAGTACAATCGAATTATTCAAAAAGCAGCATCACAACTTTAGGCCTACAAATCAACCCAGCCCTAGACAGCCTTGGGGAGGAATTGAAAGAAAAAAACACGTCAGATTGCAATCTGAATTTTGATTACGTGGTCACTGCCTTAACCATAATACCAGCGGGTACAAATTAGATTGTAGAATTTCGTAGTCCTACACAACCGACACAATTTTTAATGCCTCTTTGAAATGGGATTTTCTATTGTGGATGTCTTCGTTGCAAGTGTTTCAAGTCAACTAAACACAATTTAGAGAACTGAGAAACATTAGATTGAATCGACTTCAACCGTTCCCACCCCGTGTTGCCGGGGATGAATTTCATTTGAAAGACGTATATTATATTCGACAAACTTAACTAGAGAATAGAACTCCCATTCTTAGGGCACCAGACGGAGACCATTACAATCACTACTTCCCAGACCCTAGCACACAGAAGAAGATCAGTTCTCTGGGCCCCATTGTACACGCACCCATAAGCTTCTTCCATTCAAATTACACGATACAGCCTGGTAAACGCATGTGGTGCTCATCGAATGAATGATGACAAAATTTCAGTTACACCGATCTAGCACGGTATGAAACAGGACCATGCTGGAAGGAGGGTAGAGTGTTTGAGAGAAGAGGAACTGTTATGAACAGTGCTGAGTGCAAAGCATTTTTGTCAAATCACGCTTTTGTTAAGGTTTGATGCATCTGATGGCAATCAGTAGTTCCTTTTTAAGAGTGTGGGAAAGGGGGGGGGGG
>NW_004797504.1:866702-869132 GCF_000002075.1 Aplysia californica
ATGATGATGATGATGATGATGATGATGATGATGATGATGATGATGATGATGATGATGATGATGATGATGATGATGATGATGATGATGATGCCACTACAGCTACCACTACTGCTGCCACTTCCCTTATCAAAACTGCTGTTGTTAAACGCTACTACCACTATTGCTGCCAGTATTACTGCTGCTACTACCTCTACTGCCTATTTTCTTGTATACTGTCTACTTTTCTTTTCCAGCTTCTCCGACCAATGTCGCCACCAAAAATCATCAATCTCCCTTCTCCACTGGGCTCTCTCGCTCTCCTGTCTCCCTCACACACACCAACCACCTGTTAACCCACTGAAGATATAAAACACTGAAGACGCGCTGTTCTTACTTGTCCACTGTGTTGGGGTCACTGCAGTCGGAACATGTCCATCTCTGCTCCCCCCACTCTTCAGGATCCATCCCAGAGTCTTGTCTACTTATGGTTTTCATCATGATCTGGTTGGAGATCCGTCGGACACGCGCTGTTTTGTGTCTCTTTAAGAACGAAACATGCCTTCCTTATTCTATAGATTTTTCAATGAATTTTGAAAGCTGAAAAAGCCAGACAAGATGCAAATAACTATTATTAAAAAATATGCGAATTCTTGTTTCTGATTTATGTATAATGTATAATGGTTCAAAATGAGCAGCAGCACTGTTTTTAGTCAGCTGCTGATTGGACACAAAATATTATGCGTCTGATACGTCCTTAAAGAGTTAAGGCTGTCCACACTCAGGCATTTTGGGCTATTATTTTATTTATTGTTGTTTTTGTTCTTTTAGTGCACTTTCTAACCACATGAGTGTAAACCTAGTTAGTGGGAGCTTTGGTGTGGTTTACCGACCTATCTTTCCAATTAAACACCAAACGTCCTTAGCTCACCTCCTTCATTTCTCTGTATGTTAACACCGACAGTCTTCCGCTCATGACTTATTTATTGTGTTGCAAGTGATGAAAAACTCTTATGAAAAAATAAAAGCCGGTTTTCGTTTCCTCTATTCAAATTATGGGGTTTTTTTCAGACTCTAATGTGTGCATGTCTGTTGTGTTGATGTGATTTTTTTTTTAAGTAGGTAATTTTACACCATCATCGACATAATTTAGATCATTCGGAAGGCGGGATTCTGACCCCGCCTACCAGAGCCAGCACGGACTGAGAGGGATACAACATCCCAGCAGAAAGACAAAGATACCCCATTAAAATCGTCTTCTTTCAGAAATCGAACTCGGGGTCTCCTGCGTTCGACAAAACACCATCAAACCGCTACACCACAGACGCCGCATACACAGCTTTAGGCTGTACATCTGTCTGTCAAAAGTGTGGAGATAAGGAGGGCTCAGAGAACACCTAGAGCATACCTAGTGGTGGGACATAATTGAAGTAATGAGTCAATACATCCAAGTTTCAGCGAGAAAATAACCCGTAAGTTTTATCGTTGGCAAGTCATCCAAACGTTCTAAGCCCAAAAAGTAGAATGTTACAGGAGAGAGAAAAAAACTGTTTCATTCTTTAACAAATGTACCTACATTTTGTGCATCTTTCTTGCTTGTTTTTCCAACAATTTGAATTTCGACACAAATTTCTTGTGCACCATCACTTTAAGAAAATGCAATTATATTATGTTTTCTTTTAGAATTTGGGCTTAGTAGGCCTACATTTTGACAGGGGGCCGACGGTAATTGAATAAATGAGTCAATCCATCCTCGTTTCAACGACAAAATAACTCTTTAGTTTTATAGAGTGGCACCTGGTGATGTATGTCTTTGTTCTAGTTTTCGAGAATATTTTGGGTCAGTTAAGTAGCTTAATTTCTTCGTGATAATTTTGGGTTTGTTTTTCTTGTTTGTAGAATGGGGGTTGCGGTGGTGGGGGACTGGAGGAGGGAGTGAGTGTTTGTCTGGAAACGTTATGGACTGCTGAAAAAGTGTTGAGCTACGTTAATGGCTATGGCTTTTCCCCAATTAAAGAACAGGAAACAAAAACAGTTTTAGTTTTACCCATTTGTCTGGCAGTCAGGTTGTTGACTGTTGAGCCTTCAACCAAAGGATCGTTGGTTCGAATCCCGTCCGGAACCAGACGGCGTGTCCTTGGGAAAGGCAGTTTACCTGATTTTTTTCTCACTTTTTTTGGAGGGAATGGGTATTCAGCCATAAACATTGAAAGATCTTGTCAGTTTGTTAGTGTCTTGGCACTTAATCGGCGGCTTGCACTGTGTGCTTCCTGGAAAGCCAGGAATGTTTCTGAGCGTTTTAGGGTCTGCTTCGGTAACAGTAAAGATTGTAAAAACGCATAAGAGTTTTCTCTGCACGGGATACGTGTAATACAAAAGCTTATTTTTTATCATTGCTGTCAGTAGTAGTAGTAGTAGTAGTAGTAGTAGTAGTAGTAGTAGTAGTAGTAGTAG
>NW_004797504.1:869232-870551 GCF_000002075.1 Aplysia californica
AATAGACAGAGAGAGACAGAGAGAAACAGAGAGACAGAGTCAGAGACAGAGAGAGAGAGACAGAAAGAAAGAGTCAGATACAGAGAGAGACAGATAGAGACAGAGTCAGAGACAGAGAGACAAAGAGAGACAGAGAGAAAGAGACAGAGAGAAAGAGAGACAGAGAGAAAGAGAGACAGAGAGAAAGAGAGACAGAGAGAAAGACACAGAGAGAGACAGAGAGAAAGAGACAGAGAGAAAGAGAGACAGAAAGAGAGACAGAGAGAAAGACACAGAGAGAGACACATGTAGAGAAGGAGAGGAAAGGAAAGAGAGAGAGGGGGGAGAAAAGAGAGAGAGAAAAGACAGAGAGAGAGAAAAAAAAGAAAGAGAAAGAGAGAGAGAGAGAGAGAGAGAGAGAGAGAGAGAGAGAGAGAGAGAGAAAAGACAGAGTGAGTGAAAAACCAAGCGTACATGAGTTATCAATAAAGCAGGTGTTTTAGGTTGTGCGTCATCAACTACACTCTGCAATCGATCCAGGAGAGAAAGCAGTCATGTTGTTCGAGTAGACGCTTATGAACAGAGCATTTTTTTTACGTGCACCGGTAGGTTTCTTTCCTTTCACTGCCAAATTATTGGCAAGTTCACCCGAAGACAGAGAGATAAAGCGACATAGTAGTAACTAGTGCTGTGCAATTTTGAGTTTTTTAAAAATCATCGAAGCTTCGAAGCGCCATGTAACTATTCGTGCTATTCGAATACCGTGTGCGAATAGTTTGTTATTACATGTAGGCCAAAGGTGAGACCTAATACGATGAGTCTGTAACACGACTTCCAATATAAACCGACAAATAGGGACGGATTCCCGGATGAAGTGACGAATGACAGGGCTTTTGTTGTGTTCATAATATACTACTTTTCACCTTTTCTGGGTTTATGCGGTGTCTGCATAACATAAATCTCCATCTATTTTCGCTCTTCTTCCTTTTACCTCTTCCACTGTACTTGAATTAATTTCCCCATAAACTAGAGCTGCAAAGAACCTGTACCTGCAATTACTAGGGTAGGCTTATGTAAGCCTGACTGAGTTGTGATTGACATCAGAAAAAGCACTGTCTTCTGAAATCTTCCACCAAAACCTAAACAATAAAACCAAATCGACCAATACTGAGAAGTCCTCAGATTCTGAATTAGATCTAGATCTAGGTCTCTTTTGGAAAAACAAAATGCTTCATGTAGGCTGTGTCATCTCCTTATGTCTATCTATCTATCTATCTATCTATCTATCTATCTATCTATCTATCTATCTATCTATCTATCTATCTATCTATCTATCTATG
>NW_004797504.1:870651-871954 GCF_000002075.1 Aplysia californica
ATTGGGGGGGGGGGTTGTTTTGTTTGTTTATAAAGATCGAATAGCTGGGACGTTGTATTTCACTTAGCCCAAGTTGGCCTTGACTAGCAGGGTCGAAGCAGCTGCCTCCTGCACATCGAAACAGTTTTAATAATTTAGGAGGCTAAAGCGGGCAGAATGGGCTACAATATCTTGATGGAGGTATACGACACTAGTGTAAATTGACACTGCATAGAGAGAGCTGCATTAGAATTAGGATAATGCACAGTACTAATGTTTCGTCCTGCCCACTCGCAACTGCATAAGGTCATATGAGAGCCATATAAATTATATGACCTTTTTGTGTTGGTGCCGTAAATCTCTCACTAAAACTAATACCTGGCTTACACCTCTAATCCTTGGCACTTATGTGGCTTATTTGTATTGCAAGTGCCGTAAAACTCTTACTAAAACTGCTAAAAGAGACAGGCCAGGCAGAATACTATCTCCCCTATCACTGATGCTGTCTCGCCATCTACCGCTTCGAGTTACCCTCTGGGATCTTGTTGCTCACACTCTCGCCTACTTACCCACCGGTGGGACGTAGCAGAGACAGTTTATCTAGCGTCTACCCGTCTCCCCTTCCTTCCCTCCCTGTCGTAACTCCCCTTTCTCCCCTCCCTCCCCTCCCCTTCCCCCTCCCTCCCCTTCCCCAATAACTCCTTCTCCCCTCCTTCTCCTTCACCCCTTGACTCCCCATTTCCCTCCCTCCCCTTCCCCCTTAACTCCCCCTCTCCCTCCCTCCCTCCCCTCTCAACCTTAACTCCCCCTCTCCCTCCCTCCCCTCCCCCCATAACTCCCCATTCTCCCTCCCTTCCCTCTCCACTTAACTCCCCTTCTCCCCTCCCATGCACTCTGCCTTCTCCCCTCCGTCCCCTTCCTCCCTTAATCCCCTCCCTGTTCAGTCTTGTTTAATACCCCCAACCATATCCCCCCTCCCAATTCCCTCTCCTGCTCCCCTCATCTCCCTCCCCTAACTCCCCTTCCTCCCTTAACCAGCACCCCCCCTTTTTTTCAGTCTATTCATGTCCCGCAGCCTAAATCTAGTTATCTCCTTTTCCCCCTCAACACTCAAGATGCACGCCCCAACCCTCTTAAACACAATTTATAGCCCAGCTGATCTTCTGTAATGGCTGTTGAACTCTCGAGGCTGGAGAATCCCTTGCCAAGCCCTAAATGACCAACATTCCAGAGGCATTCACGTTTCGTCTAGGTTAAAGCTCTTTGGATGTCTTACTCTAATAATAATAATAATAATAATAATATTAATAATGATAATAATAAT
>NW_004797504.1:872135-873530 GCF_000002075.1 Aplysia californica
AATAATAAGGAGAAACAGAAGAAAGGCTGCAGAAAGAGTCAGGAGCCCATAGGAGGGGGCAAAGGAGGTGAGGGGGTGGGGACAGAAAGTGGAGAGGAAAGCAGACGACGAACATGGTTAGAGAGCAGGAAAGGAGGTGAAAGGAAAAACATTTAGAGAAGTTTTTCCGTCGCTACCCGGATTCGAACCCGAGACCTTTGAATGAGAGGCGAACACCTTAACCTCTAGGCCACTAGAGCCTTTTAAAAAATAAACGCTTACACATAGATCTACGTAGTCCAAACGGAGAATCAGGCTTAATCTGCTCACCTCTCTAGCCTCAACAGCACAAAGTCTGCTTCGACTATCAAGGCACCCCAGAGATAGCAGTTCACAAGAGAGTGACAAACATACACAAGATGTAGAGGCAAAATGACAATAGTATGATGAGGATGAGGAAAGAAAAAGCAGCAGATCCCCCTATGTTGTTCCGGCACAGTATGAGCATGGCATTGATAAATCAGCCCATCTAGTAATTCTTCTGTGCATAAGAACATGATAATATTCCCCCTTTGGGAACGGCCTAAAGACAACTTCAGTCAGTAGCACTGCCCTGGTGGGGGTCACGTGCAGTCTTCAGCTAAGATCCAAGTCCGTCTCCTAGATCAAATAGGGTCCAGGGGAGCGTAAAAAGTAGAGCTGGCCGCAGAATCGGGTCCGGAAACGATTCCCACGATCAATGCTACGGAAGAAAAGTTCCTTTTTTTTAAGTAAACCAGCGATTACCAGTTACCTTTTTCATTAAAATCTTTTTGTGAAGAATTTGTTTTTGAAAATTAAAAATTGATACTTGGTAGTGTTCCGAAATCAAGGTTATCCTAAATCCTGAAGACGTTCGGAGCCAACCAAATAACCCCCGGAAGAAATCACATCATTAGAAAGCAAGTAATTGGGTTCGGAGTCGGTTCCTACGACTCCTAGCTTTCAAGAATCGGGAACCTCGCCGCCCAGCACAAGTAAAAAGTCTACTTATACATTCTAATTTTTAAAACGTATAGCACGATACCCGCACTATGGATCTATTTGCCCCTGTTCATGGTACATCAGACTCATTGGCACCATACAGCAGGGCTTGTGTTCAAGTGGTCAAGTGGTCAAGTCTTAATGGTCAGGCAGGTGCTGGAATTGACGGTAAATACAACAAGGCTGCTCTCCGTCCCTCACAACTGGACACCTGTGTGCAGGCTGTTAGGGTTATTTCTGGTCAGATCAGATAACTGGCAGCGATAAACGACATGGCACCTCTTGCGCCTTTTAAACTACAACCATTTCCTTCTTCTTCTTCTTCTTCTTCTTCTTCTTCTTCTTCTTCTTCTTCTTCTTCTTCTTCTTCTTCTTCTTCTTCTTCTTCTTCTT
>NW_004797504.1:876058-877063 GCF_000002075.1 Aplysia californica
TCTCTCTCTCTCTCTCTCTCTCTCTCTCTCTCTCGCCTTCAGGGGTTTTCCAAAAATAAACTCGAGGCCACCATGAATTCCCTCCCTCTTTTATACGTACATAGTGCAAATGACGTCATCAGCTGTAGTGCATCACGTGATAAATGGCAACCTTTCTTCAATCTAGCCTATGTGATGGCTTGGTGAGTGAGTGAGCAGCGTCTGCTGGAAAAACACTCCTATCGATTGGGATGGAGAGAAAGAGAACCGCGGAAACGAAATCTTGAAAATAAACAGTCTTAAAGCTTTCGTTTTACATCCCTTTCGTTAATATTATTTCAGTTGATGGATTCTACGAGCTGCCGTCTGTTCCACTAGACTTATTCTCAGTGCACACTGCCGATCGAATTCAGTTGAATTGATTCGGGGCCGGGTAGATTTCCCCTTATGAATAGGTAAACGCTATTGTTTTGGCACAATTCGACCGAATTCGACTAAATCCAAAGTCTTCTTGTTTTTCAAGGCAACCAGTTGAATGAGACAAAGCAGTTACAGTACCTTATTATGCTCTTTCATAGAGAAAGATCTGCCATGCTTCAACTCAATTTGACTGCATTCGATTGTCAGTGTGCACTGGGTATAAGATTGGGCTAAATTGACTGTGTGGTTATAGCCCATAAATCTCTTGTCAGACAAGAACAGACTTTAGTGTTATTATCCACGACAAAGCCACCCACGTAACTTGTCAAGGAGAGGTGTATGTAGATAGACTTTGTTAGTTCTGCACACTGTTACTCCCCGGCAGTGCCACAAGACCATTGACGTGTATTTTAGCGACCGCAACGACGAGCTGGAGAAGGAGGACAAGGAAGACGAGGAGGAGGGAGATGAGGAGGAGGCGGGGTTGAAATAGGAGGAAGAGGGGGGGGGAGGAGGTGATGATGATGATGATGATGATGATGATGATGATGATGATGATGATGATGATGATGATGATGATGATGATGATGATTGAAGAGAGGAAGA
>NW_004797504.1:877599-879739 GCF_000002075.1 Aplysia californica
GGGATTCAAAACTAAAATTAATTGCTTGAAGACATAAGATTTTAATTTCCTTTTATTTGATTTTATTTTTCGTTCTTTGTATTTTGATAAGTCTAGCCAAAATTTTGTCAAAGTCAAAGTATTAAAGGGTTCCTCTGTGCTGATCCAAACGTATGGACACCTGCGTCCTTGTGTAGATACGTGGTCATTATTCATTCATTCATTTACTCCGGTTGGGTTTTGATAAATGAGACGGCCTGTTTCCACTCACATCGGTTCTAAACAGAAAAGATTACAGAACATTATTATGTAGTGATTTTGATAAACGAACAGAGTTGAACAAAGAGAACACTGTCGCTGCATTACCTTCTTCCCCCCCTTAGCTTTTACAAGACCATTAGGTTTGACTTATAAATATAATATCCTAGACCGGGCACTGTCATGACCACCCATAGTTTTTCATTATAATGTCCTAGACTGGGCATGTGTTATGGCTGTTGTTCTTTCCTCTTTTCAAAAACTGAACTCTGAGGATGCGCACAGAGGGTGCTGAAATTTAGTTTTTTAAAAGGAAAACACCAGTCTTGTGCGAGCTCAACTTTCCTTCCTTGCCCTTCATTTGGTTCCATCAAATTATTGAGTCAAATGGTGCGTTCCGTGAGAACGGGAATTACATCAGAGTGCACAGTCTTGGAGATTATAATACAAGTCTATGGTTAAGTGTGGAACTCACTGGAATTCTATAAATATGATTACCTGGGGAGTGATGTCACGTGTACAAAACACTCGTCTATACAACGACAGTGTTGACTGAATAGGACGTGGGCGTTTCAAATAGAACTCTTTAGCAAGGAGTATTTGAATATATTTAGAATCATTCGGACAAAAAACAGCAATGAGTGTAGTCTTTGATTCATTATCAACAGACAGAAAGCCAGTGTTTTCCAGTTCGTACTTCGGGATAAATAATACAATTTCTATAATTGAGTCTTGTGTTTAAAAATTCTGTGTATCTTTTCAATCAAAGTGCTTGGCCGCGGAAAGGTCTTATAAAGTGAAAATGCAAAACAAAACAAATATACTATTAAAATGGAATAAAGCTATGTATTTGTTGAAAACGTGTTTGGAATCCTTGTATTCAATCCTATATGCAACATCTTTGATTACTGCTTTGATTTCCCACATCTGTATGTACCTGAAAGGTTGGAGCTAAACAGTGAACTTTTGTTTTTCTCAGAATAGAGGGAAGTATTGTTTCGGCCCTGTTTAAAGCAACCCCCCCCCCCCCCAATCCTCTTCCACTCCCCTCCCAACCACTCCACCATTTCCATCCCTCTCCCTCATATATCCATCAGTCCACTTCACAAGCACATTTCAAGTACAGTTTAAAAATAAAAAGAAGAAATAGAACAGGTAAGGAAACGATAAACGAAATATTATTAATCACCCAGTACATAAATATCAGAGACAGTTGGTGTTTGTGTGTGTGTGTGTGTGTGTTTGTGTGTGTGTTTGTGTGTGTGCGTGCGTATGTATGTGTGTGTGTGTGTGTGTGTGTTGTGGGGGGTGGATGGGTGGCTGTGTGTGAGTGTGTGTGTTTTGGTTTTTTTGTTTTCTACTCCGCCACTCAGGAGGAAGACGTCATCCCACAACGAGCCTATCACTTCATGTATCATTATTTGTTAGTTACTGCAGAGAAAAGCGAACTAATTAAATCAGTGTCAAGAAAAAAAAAACCTCCTCAAGTATTGTAAATTATTTAATGCAGAAAAAGACACACTAAATTAATTAGTTACTAAGGGTGAAAAAACCCTCTACTTTCATGAAAACCTATGGGCTGCCTCGTATCGTACACATACTAAGTTGAAGCACGTAACATCAAGGGGCAAAAATTAGAGGGAACTGATAAGTTTGGACATGACAGAGACAAATATTGCCTACGTAGTCTCCGTCTCTTCCTGTTGCAGTGGGATTTTCCCGCCAATTTCAACCCATTAAGCTGTGCTGGCAGACGAGAGGGAGGGAGATACGCCGCTTTACGAGTTGATAAAATGGCGCTCTATCTTTACAGTGTTGGGTGTAATGCAACTGTACCGAGAAATGTATTTTACTGTCTTAGACCCTTGCTCCTCCTTCTCCTCCTCCTCCTCCTCCTCCTCCT
>NW_004797504.1:880210-882187 GCF_000002075.1 Aplysia californica
TTCTTCTTCTTCTTCTTCTTCTTCTTCTTCTTCTTCTTCTTCTTCTTCTTCTTCTTCTTCTTCTTCTTCTTCTTCTTCTTCTTCTTTTTCTTTCTCCTCCTCTTTGGCGCGGTTTATGTGTTTATTCAAACCGACATCCCATTTCGAGTTCACATTGTGTACATCACCGACCTATCGTCTGAACATTTCTGTCAAGTCTTTCAAACAGGCCCTATCGGAAATGGACACCCAGGCGTCCAAATAACACCCATAATCAGATTTAGATAACAGGAAGCGATGTAACTAAAAAGGAAAGTGTTCAATCAGTGGCTTTTCCCAGTAATACGCTATGGGTGCCAAATCTGTCCAATAGCTAGGAATATACAGAAATTTTAAAGACTACACAGAGAGCAATGGAAAGGAAGATGCTGAGTACAAGAACACAATACTTAACAAAACCCACAAAAATCTGACAGGAAAGAGGAGTGGCAGATATCCCCGAATTTATACTCCGACAAAGAACAAGAAATGGGCTGGTCAGATCGACAGAGTGAACGATAACAGCATGTAGACAAGAATAGAAGAATGATAAAGAGGAAGACCAGAAAGAAGATAGAGAGATGACAACAGAGAGCCGACGGGTACAACCTGGACACGGAAAACATGATTAAATAGAGTGGAGGTCGTCGTCGGAGAGCTGCATCCTGCAGTGGACGGACAATGCCTAGAATGAAAGAAAGAAAGAACGAGAGAGAGAGAGAGAGAGAGAGAGAGAGAGAGAGAGAGAGAGAAAGAAAGAAAGATATCAAGAAAGAAAGGAAGAAAAAGAAAGAAATAATATTGATTTTGATGTATTGTCTCTGCTCCCTTTCTATCCCTCTTTCTTTCTTTTATCCTGCAGTGGACGGACAGCATCTAGAAAGTGGGAAAGGAAAAGGAAGCAATCCACACTGTATTACTTAGACTGTAAGACGTCATCAGTACTGCCACTCACACTCCATCAGTACCGTCAACAATCTGGTCGGTAACAATAACATGTTAATACCCAGTTCACTCTGACAACCGAATTCATTCAGATTGAATCGGGGTCGGCTAGATTTTCCTCAAAGGTAGGGACAAAAGCCGCCATTTTAGCCCGATACTTCTTTGAAAAACAAATGCCTTTGATTTTGAAGATTACAGTGGAATGTAGTTGAATTTGGTCGTAATGTGCCAAAATGGCAGCTTTTACCCCATCCATGAAGAAAATTCTGGCTGGCCAGACTCAATCTGATGATTTTCGATTGGTCGCGTGCAGTGGGCATAAAAATACCCCACTCAGACCCAAACCCAGTCTGAAGTCTGCTGCCAGTTATACGTCTTTTTTCAACTTTCACGATTTTTTCGCTATTCACAGCTATTCGAAGCTTGGCAGGGCCATTCAAAGGTCGTGTGACTATTCTGATAATGGATTTTTGTTTGTTTTTCTCAATCCGTGGTAAAATAATTACAGCATTGTACGTCTAAAATCGTTAAGTAAATACAACAGTTCTTTGTGCTTGGTGATTATGAGACAGTGATAAGTGCAGCCAACAAGAGCACTGAATAGAAAATGATGTTGACGAATTTAAATTAAATGAGAACAACAACAACAAAAAACCCCATTCGAACAAGTTATTCGAAAAGTACGAATAGTGACTTCACGATTCGAGGTGTCGATGAAGTTTCGTTTCCTCATAATCGTTCAGCGCAGCTCCAGTAGTAACAATAACAAACTCACGCCCCCGCTTTCTGTTGTCGGCTGCTGGTGGTCGAAATCATCTAGAGTGGTGGCCAACCGTGCAAAAATATACCTGGTGTGATTTCTGTGTTTACATGGAGGGGAATCTGGCGGTGTTGGCGCGAGGTCTGAAGAGGGGAAATCTGAGCTCATCGAAGCAGTAATGTCACGTCATCAGAAAATCGGGATACTTACTGGGGTGGCTATGTTTCAAGCGGGAGCGGAGATGAGGGGGGGGG